>NC_084629.1:1992500-2080000 GCF_033978795.1 Nerophis ophidion
TAAGGGAGAGCCGGAGGAAACTCATTTGGGCCGCTTGTACCCGTGATCTTGTCTTTTCGGTCATAAGCCAAAGCTCATGACCATAGGTGAGGATGGGAACGTAAATCGACCGGTAAATGGAGAGCTTTGCCTTCCGGCTCAGCTCCTTCTTCACCACAACAGATCGATACAACGTCTGCATTACTGAAGACGCTGCACCGATCCGCCTGTCGATCTCACGATCCACTCTTCCCTCATTCGTGAACAAGACTCCTAGGTACTTGAAGTCCTCCACTTGGGGCAGGGTCTCCTCCCCAACCCGGAGATGGCACGTCACCCTTTTCTGGGCAAAAACCATGGACTCGGACTTGGAGGTGCTGATTCTCATCCCGGTCGCTTCACACTCGGCTGCGAACCGATCCAGTGAGAGCTGAAGATCCCGGCCAGATGAAGCCATCAGGACCACATCATCTGCAAAAAGCAGAGACCTAATCCTGCGGTTACCAAACCGGAACCCCTCAACGCCTTGACTGCACCTAGAAATTCTGTCCATAAAAGTTATGAACAGAATCGGTGACAAAGGGCAGCCTTGGCAGAGTCCAACCCTCATTCCAGGGAACGAACCGCCACAATCAGACAGTCCAATACCCCATACTCTCTGAGCACTCCCCACAGGACTTCCCGAGGGATACAGTCGTATGCCTTCTCCAAGTCCACAAAGCACATGTAGACTGGTTGGGCAAACTCCCATGCACCCTCAAGAACCCTGCCCAGAGTACAGAGCTGGTCCACAGTTCCACGACCAAGACAAAAACCACACGTTTCCTCCTGAATCCTAGGTTTGACTATCCGGTGTAGCCTCCTCTCCAGTACACCTGAATAAACCTTACCGGGAAGGAATATTTTGATTCGGGAACCGTTATTACAGACCAAAGACACCCTTGATTACATTTTATGCCTTCTAAAACCACAAAATGTTCAGACACTTGGGCTTCAGTCACCATAAACTTGCGGCTTCAAGATGTGTGTTGGGTACCTTGTCATACTTGCCAACCCTCACGGATTTTCCGGGAGACTCACGAAATTCAGCGCCTCTCCTGAAAACCCCCCGGGACAAATTTTCTGCCGAAATTCAGGCGAAACTGGAGGCCACGCACCCTCCAGCTCCATGCGGACCTGAGTGAGGACAGCCTGTTTTCACATCCGCTTTCCCACAATATAAACTATGTGTCTGCCCAATGACGTTATAACTGTAGAATGATTGAGGGCGAGTTCTTGGTTTCCTATGCGGGTTTATTGTTAGGCAGCTTCATTAACGTCCTCCCAGCGCGGTAACAACACACAACAACAGCAGTCACGTTTTCGTCTACCGTAAAGCAGTTTGTCTGCCGTAAACAGCAATGTTGTGACACTCTTAAACAGGACAATACTGCCATCTACTGTACTTGCACCTCAACACCTCCAGGCAACTTCAACCCTTTACTAATACCCTCCTCCATTCACATCCCATCTCCCCAGATTATAAACAACTCAAATGTACTTCTAATGTATATACTTGTTCTTATGCTATGTGAACTCACTATGTTCTCTGCTGGCTGTACATATCCTACTAAATAAGACCTACACTGTTTCAATGTCCATTTCTCTGTTGATGTAACTGTTGATGACTGAAGTACTGATATCAACCAAAGCTCATCATCCCGCCCCCCGGATTGTAAATAATGTAAACAATTCAATGTATATACTATGATGATTAACTTGTGTGATGACTGTATTATGCTGATAGTATATATTTGTACCATGAATTGATTAACGTGGACCCCGACTTAAACAAGTTGAAAAACTTATTGGGGTGTTACCATTTAGTGGTCAATTGTACGGAATATGTACTGTACTGTGCAATCTACTAATAAAAGTTTCAATCAATCAATCAATCATGCATATGTGACAATAACATCTACGGCTTTTAGCGAGTGCAGTGCACAACTGCACACACATCAGCTGTAAATATACTCCTCCCCTATTAACCACGCCCCCCACCCCCCACCTCCCAAAATGGCAAGTACGTACCCAGTACTCATTCATATTTATGAATAAATAGTGTTGCCTGCCAATGGCCAAACTGTATGAATATTATGATTTCTTCTATCATATTAATCTTCTTGCAGATTTGCTCCTGTTTACTGTTTACTCTGCTGTAACCCAGTTCCTATTAGCCTTCCATTGGGCTTCACGGTGGCAGAGGGGTTAGTGCGTCTGCCTCACAATACGAAGTGTAGTCCTGGGTTCAAATCCAGGCTCGGGAACTTTCTGTGTGGAAATTCTATGTTCTCCCCGTGAATGCGTGGGTTCCCTCCGGGTACTCTTGTCCAGGGTGTACCCCGCCTTCTGCCCGATTGTAGCTGAGATTGGCGCCAGCGCCCCCCGCGACCCCAAAAAGGGAATAAGCGGTAGAAAGCATGTATTCTTGTTTCACTACATCAGATTAGTTTCTGCGCCGCGGCTATCATAGCCTGTCCTCTCTTCCGTGTGTCCGCACTTACCCAGCTAACACATCGAGTTAAAACAATGTTAGCTAACGGTGGTCCCATGGTCGGTTAGAACCAAACCTACAACTCACGTTTAGAGAACATTAGCATTAATGACAACTTTTACAACCATCTCTATTACTTTATTCAACATATATAAATAACTGGGTTGTACTTGTATAGCACTTTTCTACCTTCAAGGTACTCAAAGCGCTTTGACACTACTTCCACATTCACACACACATTCACACACTGATGGAGGGAGCTGCCATGCAAGGCACTAACCATCAGGAGCAAGGGTGAAGTGTCTTGCTCAGGACACAACGGACGTGACGAGGTTGGTACTAGGTGGGGATTGAACCAGGGACCCTCGGGTTGCGCACGGCCACTCTACCACAGCGCCACGTCGTCCCCAAATAATCAATATTTACTGACAAACAGTCGTGGTCAATAGTTTACATACACTTGTTAAGAACATAATGTCATGGCTGTCTTCAGTTTCCGATAATTTCGACAACTCATTTATTTTTTGTGATATAGGGGTTGGAGCACATACTTGTTGGTCACAAAAAACATTCATAAAGTTTGGTTCTTTGATTAATTTATGGGTATACTGAAAATGTGACTATCTGCTGGGACAAAAGTAAACATAAAGCAATGTTAATAATTGGTTCCATGTCCCTTGGCAAGTTTCACTGCAATAAGGCGCTTTTGGTAGCCATCCACAAGTTTCTAGTTAGCTTCTGTTTGAATTTTTGACCACTCCTCGTGACAAAAATAGTTCGGTTAACTAAATTTGTTGATTTTCCGACATGGACTTGTTTCTTCAGCATTGTCCACACGTTTAAGACAGGTCCGTGGGAAGGCAATTCTAAAACTTTAATTCTAGCCTGATTTAAACGTTCCTTTACCACTATTGATGTGTGTTTGGGGTCGTTGTCCTGTTGGGACACCCAACTGTGCCCGAGACCCAACCTCCGGGCTGATGATTTGAAGTTGTCCTGAAGAATTTGGAGGTAGTCCTCCTCTCTGTAAAGCACCCGTTCCATTGGCAGCAAAAAAGGCCCAGAGCATAATACTACCACCACCATGCTTGACGGTAGGGATGGAGTTCCTGAGAACATATTGCTAGGATATTGTTCACAAACAGCTCAATCACATGGACAAAGATAAGATCTTCTGGAGGAAAGTTCTGGGGTCTCAAGACAGCCATGACATTACTTCACAAGTGTATGTACACTTATGACCACGACTCTGTGTCCATCGATGCATGTATTGTCCACTTTCCAATCGTGATGCATGGGTGAAGCCATCATTTTTTCCACGCAGTCTGATAGTTTATATATCAATGATGAAATATTAACATTGCAACACATGCCAATACGGCCGCTTTAGTTTACTAAATTACAATTTTAAATTTCCCGCGGAGTTTCTTGTTGAAAACGTCGCGGAATGATGACGCGTGTTTGTGACGTCTCGGGTTGGAAGGGACATATTAGCCCAGCACCACTTACGGCTATAAGTCGTCTCTTTTCATCGCATAATTACACAGTAATTTGGACATCGGTGTTGCTGAATCTTTTGAAATTTGTTCAATTAGTAATGGAGACGTCAAAGAAGAATGCTGTTGGTGGAAAGCGGTGGATTGCAGCTGCCTTTAGCACCGAAACACAGCCGGTGTTTCTTTGTTGTGAAGCTTTAACACAGAGCGGTCAAGCGAACATGTTTCTCTACGTCAACCAGCAAGTTTTTGGATGGGAAAATTGTGATATTAAGTCGGCTCTTACCGGAGACTTGAGTGGATTATGCGACCTCCTCCTGTAGCTGTCAAAAAAGCAGCTGTGATCGTGGCTCCTCCATTTGCTTCTCTGAGAGACACTGGCGTTCACCGCAGCCCTCCGACTTTCACGTATGACTTTATAATCTCACTAAAACACTATTAACACAATAAGAAGATAAGGGATTTTCAAGAATTATCCTAGTAAATGTGTCTAATAACACCTGAATCGCTCACACTAGGGTTGGGTATCAAGTATCGAGTATCGATTGGAACCGGGACTAACTTTCCGATTGTCCCAAAATCGTTCAAAAGTTTAAATTTCGATTCCTAGTTTCGATACCCAGTCCGCCGACCGGAAAAAAATAATAAGTCCGCCGACCCGGAAGAAGAAGCCGCTGAACACCAACGAAGAAGCGCCCACCGCCGGAAGTGTTAGCATAGCCGAGCGAGTCAGTCAAGAAGCCAGTGGGGCTTTATTTTACTAAAAAAAATGAAATATAGGCGAAATGTAACACGTGCGACAGGACTGTTTGGTGCTTAGGAGGGTGCACCTCGAACATGATGAAGCACCTCCGAGTTCATGGAGTACAAATAAATGCGTGTCCCGTCTTCAACAGGAGACACTATCTGTCCAGAACGCTCACGGATCCTGCCTGAGAAGGCGGATATGCTCATTTTCCTAAACAAGAACTGTCTCTGATGTTATACTGTACCTGCTGCTAATCTGGACTGGGTTGTGCGAGTTGTTTCTTATTGTCTTGTTTGTGTAAATGTGTTTTCATGAGGTTTTCAAAAATAAAGCTCACTTGATGAAAGTATACCCCTGTGAAAATATATTCAGAAATTTATAATATTTATATTCAAGTTCATAGATTTAATATTTATATTCCAGTTGAAAACAGCCCTGTGAGGAATTTATAGTAAAGTTCATAAAAAGTTAGTAGTCAGACTATTTCATTCAGAAAGACTGTAGGTTAGCTAGCTCATTTCAAATATCCTTAACTTTTTTTTGACCCTGACTTTTTTTTTTTAAAGAAAGAATCGGAATCGAGAATCGTCAGGAATTGGAATCGAAACAAAGAATCGGAATCGTTCGAATTCAAACGATACCCAACCCTTGCTCACACTGCCGCCGCCTGGAGCCGTCTCCTTATCTTTTTTTTTATAGTGCTACACTCTAACTTTCCTCATCCACAATTCTTTCCTCCTCGCTCAAATTAATGGGGAACTCGTCGCTTTCTCGGTCCGAATTGCACTTGCTGCATGTGGCTATGATTACAGTATAAACAATGTTCAGATGTGAGGAGCTCCACAACCCGTGACGTCACGCGCACATCGTCTGCTACTTCCGGTACAGGCAAGGCTTTTTTATTAGCGAACGAAAGTTGCGAACTTTATCATCGACGTTCTCTACTAAATCCTTTCAGCAAAAATATGGCAATATGGCGAAATGATCAAGTATGACACATAGAATGGAGCTGCTATCCCCGTTTAAATAAGAACATCTCATTTCAGTAGGACTTTAAAACGCTCGCATTATCCACTACTAAATGCCCCAACTCTTACAGTGGAAAAAACGTCTTGTCTGTGCATTCTTTGGAAAACAGGCTTATAGTCTTTATTTACTACTGTAGTTTATACAAATCTGTAGTTTCAAGAACATGGTATTTGCCTTAACTTGCTTGAGTATTTAGTTGTTGGTCATTATTGGTTGACTGCTGATAAGCCGACCCATAGTGCTTTGTCTGACAATACATTCAATCAATCAATCAATGTTTACTTATATAGCCCTGAATCACTAGTGTCTCAAAGGGCTGCACAAACCACTACGACATCCTCGGTAGGCCCACATAAGGGCAAGGAAAACTCACACCCAGTGGGACGTCGGTGACAATGATGACTATGAGAACCTTGGAGAGGAGGAAAGCAATGGATGTCGAGCGGGTCTAACATGATACTGTGAAAGTTCAATCCATAATGGATCCAACACAGTCGCGAGAGTCCAGTCCAAAGCGGATCCAACACAGCAGCGAGAGTCCCGTTCACAGCGGAGCCAGCAGGAAACCATCCCAAGCGGAGGCGGATCAGTAGCGCAGAGATGTCCCCAGCCGATACACAGGCAAGCAGTACATGGCCACCGGAGAGAGTGGGACATAGGAGAAAAAAGAAAAGAAGCGGCAGATCAACTGGTCTGAAAGGGGAGTCTATTTAAAGGCTAGAGTATACAAATGAGTTTTAAGGTGAGACTTAAATGTTTCTACTGAGGTGGCATCTCGAACTGTTACCGGGAGGGCATTCCAGAGTACTGGAGCCCGAAATGAAAAAGCTCTACAGCCCGCAGACTTTTTTTGGGCTTTGGGGATCACTAATAAGCCGGAGTCCTTTGAAGGCAGATTTCTTGCCGGGACATATGGTACAATACAATCGGCAAGATAGGATGGAGCTAGACTGTGTAGTATTTTATACGTAAGTAGTAAAACCTTAAAGTCACATCTTAAGTGCACAGGAAGCCAGTGCAGGTGAGCCAGTATAGGTATATATGTATGTATATATGTATATAAAGGTATATACAGTATAGGTATATATGTATGTATATATGTATATAAAGGTATATACAGTATAGGTATATATGTATGTATATGTGTATATAAAGGTATATACAGTATAGGTATATATGTATGTATATATGTATATAAAGGTATATACAGTACTGGCGTAATGTGATCAAACTTTCTTGTTCTTGTCAAAAGTCTAGCAGCCGCATTTTGTACCAACTGTAATCTTTTAATGCTAGACATGGGGAGACCCGAAAATAATACGTTACAGTAGTCGAGACGAGACGTAACAAACACATGGATAATGATCTCAGCGTCTTTAGTGGACAGAATGGAGCGAATTTTAGCGATATTACGGAGATGAAAGAAGGCCGTTTTAGTAACGCTTTTAATGTGTGCCTCAAAGGAGAGAGTTGGGTGGAAGATAATACCCAGATTCTTTACCGTGTCGCCTTGTTTAATTGTTTGGTTGTCAAATGTTAGACTTGTATTATTAAATAGAGGTCGGTGTCTAGCAGGACCGATAATCAGCATTTCCGTTCATGATACATGATAATATTGATACATCAGATAATTCTACAGACCAACCATCAAAATGAACCACAATCGCCTGGCAATGCAGTCCAGGAATTGTGTACACGGATTAACTTAATTGTCCCAAAACCTTATGTTGGTAAACTAGATTACATCAATAATCTTCTTAGTCTAGATTAGACAATGGAACATTAGCATAATGGGAGTGAGGTAGGGGTGGTACAGGAGGAGGGGTGCCGGCGCTGGCGAGGGAGCAAGATGTCACCCTCTCAGACAGTGAATAATTGCTGGCTGTGTTCAGAGGCAAACTACATGGCGGGGTGGCTGAGTATAATGGCAGACTGCTGATGTACTCCTAACATGTTGCTCAGTGGTCACCAACATGTGGTGAATGGGAGGATTGTGACTTGTCCCGGGGTAATGATTACCATGTGGCACAACATGACTACACCTCCCCTGGGCTTTTTTTTTTTTTTTTTACAAGGACCCTACCAGGCACTGATTTACTGGGCCCTCCCCTCAGTGTGCATGCAGTAACACCAGAGGAGGGCTAATATAAAGAGGCCACCAGAGGACTTTTAGGAGTTTAGTCTTCCACTGAGCATACCTGGGTGTAATTATGTTTATACCCCGCAAATGTCTCTCATTAGCAAACAATCAGTCTGGTTAGAGAGCTCTCCAGGGCTGTACGGAGTAAAATGCTCAATAAGAGTCTGTCTAATTTCATCGGCTCTATGTCAGGGGTGTCCAAAGTGCGGCCCGCAGGTAATCCTTTACTGGCCTGCCACACATTCTGCAAAAATTGCAAAATTGATAGTATTGCAAAAATAAATAAAAAAACATTTAAAAATAGTGGAATGAGATCAATCAAACAATCAATGTTTATTTATATAGCCCCAAATCACAAATGTCTCAAAGGACTGCACAAATCATTACGACTACAACATCCTCGGAAGAACCCACAAAAGGGCAAGGAAAACTCACACCCAGTGGGCAGGGAGAATTCACACCCAGTGGGACGCCAGTGACAATGCTGACTATGAGAAACCTTGGAGAGGACCTCAGATGTGGGCAACCCCCCCCCCTCTAGGGGACCGAAAGCAATGGATGTCGAGCGAGTCCAACATGATACTGTGAAAGTTCAATCCATAGTGGCTCCAACACAGCACCAAGAGTTCAGTTCAAAATCTAATGAGAAAAAGTGGCAATGTTGACACAACGCTGCCATGCAGGCAGTTTTTTTCCCCTTTTGTCTTTATTTTCTTTTTTTTTTCCACTGCTCAAAAAAAAAAAAGGACAAAAAAAATCTGATATTACTAAAAAAAATATCAGTTTAAAATGTTTTATGTGGAAAAAATATTCTATATGTTGTTTGGTTGCCATATAAAAACATCAACGTTTTGACAAAAGAGCATAAGACAAACAAAATAGTTGTTCAAACTTAAAATCAACAGATATATTGGAAGTTGATCTTGAAATTTAAGTGTTAAAAGTTAAAAAAAAAATTTTTTTATAAAAATGCATCATTTAACGAGTGGGGGAACCTTTCGGATCTCAAATATATTTAATAGGAGTTTATTTAACTTTTCACTGTGATTACTCAAAAATATTAAATAATTAAAATCAATGATATCCTGCATTATTGATCTTTGAGGGCTTTAATTGCTAAATTAAGGAACTCTCCTGAAGGAATCAATAAAGTACTATCTATCTATCTATCTATCCATCCATCCTTCCATCCATCCATCCATCCATCCTTCCATCCTTCCATCCATCCATCCATCCATCCATCCATCCATCCATCCATCCATCCATCCATCCAAATACTGCATATTTCAGTTTTACTATAAAAAGAAAGTTGTCTTTGCCAGAAAAGGCATAAAACCTTATTAGTTTTACTTTATATCAACCTAAAGTTGATATAGAGATTTACTGTAAGCATTAAATTAAAAAAATAAAAATAATAATTTGACTTATTTTTAACATTTAAGTGACTGAGACCCTCTATGCTCCCCAGGAGCCCCAAGGATTAAAAAAATCCATATATTTTGTTGTGATTTGAAAAGGAAAAATATCAAAATGGCCCCCGCATACTTCAATTATTCCGTGTGCGGCCCTCTGTATGAAAATACTTTTCATCATTTTGTGCACTTCTGAAAAAAGGGGGCCAAAAGTATAGCATAACAACTGAATCATGATCTAGCTATAACCCTTTTCTTCGTATGTTATTAATCTGCATAAATACACACCCGTTTTATTATCATGTATTTGAGTTATCTGCCTTTCTTCCTGTTGATGAAAAAGAGAGTACCCAAATTGGAGCCTTGAGGAACACTAATAATACAACTAAATAAGTGGATCAATGGCTACTAAGAAAAAAAGCTACAGCAACACCTTACTTAAACAAATCACAAAAAAACGTAAAATGCCAAAAAGGAGAGGACTGAAAGGGGTGAGGAATGCCTCAATTTTGCCTCAATTTTGCAAATCACAAATTTGGAGCCCAGTCTTCTGTTTGCTAGAAAGTTTAAATGTCAATGTAAGGTTCTGCCAGTGTGTTTACATTTGATAAACATTACATTTTAGGAGTCCACTGCAAAAATGTGTCTCAAGTTCTAAACAGATCTCAGCATACATATACAGATCATCTTCTCATTCAATGTGTTTTTATTTTCATGACTATTTACATTGTACATTGTCACTGAAGGCATTAAAACTAGGAATGAACACGTGTGGAGTTATGTACTTAACGAAAAAAGGTGAAATAGTTGAAAACATGTTTTATATTCTAGTTTCTTCAAAATAGCCACCCTTTGCTCTGGTTACTGCTTTGCACAATCTAGGCATTTTCTCAATGAGCTTCAAGAAGTACTCAACCTGAATTGGTTTTCACTTCACATGTGTGCTTGAAGCTCATTGAGAGAATGCCAAGAGTGTGCAAAGCATTAGGGTTAGGTTATATATGTTATATATGTATATATAGCTTAAAGGGGTACATTATCACAATTTCAAAAGGGTTAAAAACAATAAAAAACAGTTCCCAGTGGCTTGTTGTATTTTTTAAATTTTTTTTCTAAATTTTACCGGTCCCGGAATATCCCTAAATAAAGCTTTAAAGTGCCTTGTTTTCGCTATCTTCGAAACCACTATCCATTTCCCTGTGACGTCACACAGTGCTGCCAATACAAACAACATGGCGGTTACCACAGCAAGATATAGCGACATTAGCTTGGATTCAGACTCGGATTTTAGCGGCTTAAGCGATTCAACAGATGACGCATGTATTGAAACAGATGGTCGGAGTATGGAGGCAGATAACGAAAACGAAATTGAAGAAGAAATTGAAGCTATTGAGCGAATAGCTATTGACGCTATTCGGCCATAGCGTGGGTGTACCTAATGAAGTGGCCCATAGCATGGCTGCCTTATTAGCATCGCCGGTAAAATGTGCGGACCAAACGATCAGGACTTTCGCATCTTGTGACACTGGAGCAACTTAAATCCGTCGATTGGTAAGTGTTTGTTTCGCATTAAATGTGGGTATCTAGTTTCAAATGTACATACAGCTAGCGTAAATAGCATGTTAGCATCGATTAGCATAGCATGTCAGCATCGATTAGCTGGCAGTCATGCCGTGACCAAATATGTCTGATTAGCACATAAGTCAACAACATCAACACAACTCACCTTTGTGATTTCGTTGACTTTATCGTTGCAAATGCATCTGCAGGTTATCCATACATCTCTGTGCCATGTCTGCCTTAGCATCGCCGGTCAAATGTGAAGACACTTTGGTACATTCAATGGGGGTCTGCCGGCAGATTTCTTGCCAGTGGTGCAACTTGAATCCCTCCCTGTTAGTGTTGTTACACCCTCCGACAACACACCGACGAGGCATGATGTCTCCAAGGTTCCAAAAAATAGTCGAAAATAACAGAGCTGAGACCCGGTGTTTGTAATGTGAAAATGAATATGGCGGGTGTGTTACCTCGGTGACGTCACGTTCTGACATCATCGCTAAAAGAGCGATAAACAGAAAGGCGTTAAATTTGCCAAAATTCACCCATTTAGAGTTCGGAAATGGGTTAAAAAAATACATGGTCTTTTTTCTGCAACATCAAGGTATATATTGACGCTTACATAGGTTTGGTGATAATGTTCCCCTTTAACCCTAACTCTATATGTATATGTAGGTTATGTATGTATTTATGTATATATATGTACTATATTTATGTACTATATATGTACTATATGTATGTATATATATATGTATACATCTGCTGTACATATGTAATTATACTCTATATATATGTGTGTGTGTGTATATATATAAATAAATATATAAAACAACCTTGTGCATTATACTTGGCTGAGATTATTTTTAAATCTTTCACTTTTTTTTTTTTCGTTTTGCAGATGGGTTAGAGAGTTCCTCAATGAAGAAAACAAAGGCCTGGACGTGCTGGTGGACTATCTTTCTTTTGCACAGTACGCTGTCACGTAAGTCACTACCAGCCTATTCACCCTCTTGCCCCGTGCTCTATATGCAGAGGTGACAACAACACAATACTACCATTCTGCAGAGCCGCTGATGCGTCAACTCACAGCACACACTGCTGCCTGCTAGTTGGAAAAGTCACTCTGGCCCTTTGACTTCTATTCAAAGATCGATGGCGGGATTATTAGTCAGTCACAAGGTTCCCCCGTTCTGAGAACCTTACACTTAAATGATTAATTTGAACTCCCCACTTCACCATATGTTACTATGCTGTGTTTACATTATGAATAGTAGCGATCATTGTTTGTTTACACCAGGTTGGAGAAGAATAGAAACCTGATAACTAACATGTTGTAGATCAGGGGTGCCCATTACGTCGATCGCGAGCTACCAGTCGACCGCGGGGGGTGTGTCAGTCCATCTCCAGCCAGGTTTTTAAAAAAAATAGACCTAAAAATGAGTGATCATCAATCTTCACCAAGACGTCACTTAAATGACATTCACGGTACCGGAGGGTCTTGTGAGATGACGCTGGCTGCTGCAAGATCATTATTATGAAAATATGACCGAGAGGAAGGCCAGAAACACTTTTTATTTCAACAGACTCTCGCGCCGTCCCTTCCGTCAAAACTCTAAAGGCCGACTGCACATTTCCTATCTTCACAATAAAAGCCCTGCTTCATGCTGCCTGCGCTAACTAAATACAGAGTCTCGGAAAACTGGCGTGCACAAGCGATCCCTCAGAAAGCTGGCGTGCACATCACTTGTGCACGCCAGCTTTCTGAGACTCTTATTTTGTTAGCGCAGGCAGCATGAAGCAGGGCTTTAATTGTGAAGATAGGAAATGTGCAGTCGGCCTTTAGAGTTTTGACGGAAGGGACGGCGCGAAAGTCTGTTGAAATAAAAAGTGTTTCTCGCCTTCCTCTCTGTCATTTTTTCATAATAATGAACTGGCAGCAGCCAGCGTCATCTCACAAGACCCTCGGGTGCCGTGAATGTCAATCAAGCAAGCTACGGAATTTGCCGCCAATGTTTTTCTTGTAAAGTGTATGGAAGCTGGATGAATTAGATGCCAAAAACCAACCACTTTCATGTGGTATTGTACAGAAAGGACAACTTTTTTTCTCCTCCATTTGAAAATGTGGGCGTTATCATCATTACTGTCTGATTCCAATCAATGCAAGTCAAAATTTTACCGGTCCTGGAATATCCCTAAAAAAAGCTTTAAAGTGCCTTTTTTTCACTCTCTGCGAAGACACTGACCATTTCCCTGTGACGTCACACAGTGCTGCCAATGTAAACAAACAATGGGAATACCACAGCAAGATATAGCGACATTAGCTCGGATTCAGACTCGGATTTCAGCGACTTAAGCGATTCAACACATTACGCATGTATTGAAACAGATGGTTGGAGTATAAAAGTATTGAAGAAGAAACTGAAGCTATTGAGCGAATAGCTATTGACGCAATTCATAGCATGGCCGAATAGCTGCCTTAGCATCGCCGGTAAAATGTGCGGACCAAACGATCAGGACTTTCGCATCTTGTGACGCTGGAGCGACTTAAATCCGTCGAATGGAAAGTCTTTTTTTCCCATTAAATGTGGGTGGAAGGAAACGTAATATAGTTGCAAATGCATCTGCAGGTTATCCATACATCTCTGTGCCATGTCTGCTTTAGCACCGCCGGTAAATAGCATTTTAGCATCGATTAGCTGGCAGTCACGCCGCGACCAAATATGTCTGATTAGCACATAAGTCAACAACATCAAAAAACTCACCTTTGTGATTTCGTTGACTATCGTTGCAAATGCATCTGCAGGTTATCCATACATCTCTGTGCCATGTCTGTCTTAGCATCGCCGGTCAAATGTGGAGACACTCTGGTACATTCAATGGGGGTCTGGCGGCAGACACTTTGGCATCTTGGGGCCAGTGGTGCAACTTGAATCCCTCCCTGTTAGTGTTGTTACACCCTCCGACAACACACCGTCGAGGCATGATGTCTCCAAGGTTCCAAAAAATAGTCAAAAAAACGGAAAATAACAGAGCTGAGACCCGGTGTTTGTAATGTGTTGAAAATGAAAATGGCGGCTGTGTTACCTCCGTGACGTCACGTTCTGACGTCATCGCCAAAAGAGCCATAAACAGGAAGGCGTTTAATTCGCCAAAATTCACCCATTTAGAGTTCGGAAATCGGTTAAAAAAATATATGGTCTTTTTTTTTGCACCATCAAGGTATATATTGACGCTTACATAGGTCTGCTGATAATGTTCCCCTTTAAGTTTCAATGCCTTGTCTTAGGGGCACTCACCAAGGTTCTCATAGTCAGCATTGTCACTGGCGTCCCACTGGGTGTGAATTCTCTCTGCCCACTGGGTGTGAGTTTTCCTTGCCCTTTTGTGGGTTCTTCCGAGGATGTTGTAGTCGTAATGATTTGTGCAGTCCTTTGAGACATTTGTGATTTAGGGCTATATAAATAAACATTGATTGATTGATTGATGATTTTTGGGTTAAGCATTAGATACCTTTTTACCTGCACACTGCCTCCCGCTGTTTCCGACATCTACAAAGCAATTAGCTACCGGCTGCCACCTACTGATATGGAAGAGTATTACACGGTTACTCTGCCAAGCTCTAGACAGCACGACACTCAACAACAACACATCATTCGCAGACTATAATTACTGGTTTGCAAAAAATATTTTTAACCCATCCATCCATCCATCTTCTTCCGCTTATCCGAGGTCAGGTCGCGGGGGCAACAGCCTAAGCAGGGAAGCCCAGACTTCCCTCTCCCCAGCCACTTCGTCTAGCTCTTCCCGGGGGATCACGAGGCGTTCCCAGGCCAGCTGGGAGACAGTCTTCAGAACGTGTCCTGGGTCTTCCCCGTGGCCTCCTGCCGGTTGGACGTGCCCTAAACACCTCCCTCGGGAGGCGTTCGGGTGGCATCCTGACCAGATGCCCGAACCACCTCATCTGGCTCCTCTCCATGTGGAGGAGCAGCGGCTTTACTTTGAGTTCCTCCCGGATGGCAGAGCTTCTCACCCTATCTCTAAGGGAGAGACCTGGAAACTCATTTGGGCCGCTTGTACCCGTGATCTTATCCTTTCGGTCATGACCCAAAGCTCATGACCATAGGTGAGGATGGGAACGTAGATCGACCGGTAAATTGAGAGCTTTGCCTTCCGGCTCAGCTCCTTCTTCACCACAACGGATCGATACAACGTCCGCATTACTGAAGACGCCGCACCGATCCGCCTGTCGATCTCACCATCCACTCTTCCCCCACTCGTGAACAAGACTCCTAGGTACTTGAACTCCTCCACTTGGGGCAGGGTCTCCTCCCCAACCCGGAGATGGCACTCCACCCTTTTTTTTTAACCCAAATAGGTGAAATTACATAATCTCCCACGGCACACCTGACTGTATCTCACGGCACAGTGGTTGAAAAACACTGGTTTAGTGTATAGTATTGTCACTTTTAGTGAATAGTATTCCCACTTGAGAAGCTGAGATGTGAAGGGTGTACCCACTTTAGTGAGATACTGTAAGTCTGTGTATAAACTTTGTGTTGTTGCAGTTTCATATTCAATGGTTGTATTCCTGATGCGACAGGTTCGATGGAGATGGCGGTGAAAACAATTCAGAAGCCCTCATAGACAAGACCAAACCTTGGAGTCGCTCCATCGAGGACCTGCATGGAGGAAGCACCATGTCATCCCCCCTCAGTGGGAACGGCATCACCCGGGCGGGGCGACACTCAACAATACGGTACAATTTCTTTGTCTCATCAGGCCTTAAGATATCTTGGTTGTGCCCACATCCTTTTTGAGAGACTTTAAATAGCTTAAGACACATTTCTGTAGCAGGAGAAAAGTAACACTGGCTTTATTCAGAATTCTGACCCATGACTAACAACGCTTTCCCTCGTGACAATGAAAATATTTGTTGTGTGTGTGTGCAATATGTGGTACAATTTGAAATAGGAGGATTTGTCAGCACTTAATGCATAAACCCGAGCTAATATATCCTCTAATAATCCCTTGATGTTTCAGTCCAGCATGCACACAGACTTATATCACCTCTGGTCTTTCAGTTTGAAGGGGGGTAACTTCAACATGGTGCGTACAAAGAGCTCTATTGAGACATAGAATCACATGTCTGCTATTAAGAGATCCTTGCATAATCAAGTCTACCATTTTTATCTTTTCCGTGTCACATTTTCCACCCTAACAGACATATCTTTTATCCCCAAGTGTTTTTAGACAAGTGAGTGACTGTAGCTTGTCTACATGCTATTTCCTGTATGAAGCCCATTTTCTCTACACCACGGGTCGGCAACCCAAAATGTTGAAAGAGCCATATTGGATTAGATTAGATTAGATAGTACTTTATTTATTCCGTCAGGAGAGTTCCTTCAGGAAAATTAAAATTTTCAGCACAATCCCATTCAAGATCAGACAAACATTACAGGGAGACAGAACAGGATCGCTGACGGGTCTGCCGGCTTCCAGCGCCCCTTACAAAAAGGGGAGGGGGGGGAAGAATAGAAGATTAAAATAAAAAAAAATAAAAATAAAAAAATCGGTCTTAGCCTGGGCCCTGGAGTGGGGGTGCAGACTGAGGCCAAAGGGAAAAAAAAACAAAAAAACAAAAAAAAAAATTGGACCACAAAAACAAATCTGTCTGGAGCCGCAAAAAATTAAAAGTCATATTACATACAGATAGTGTGTCATGAGATATAAATTGAATTATGAGGACTTAAAGGAAACTAAATGAGCTCAAATATAGCTACAAATGAGGCATAATGATGCAATATGTACATACAGCTAGCCTAAATAGCATGTTAGAATCAATTAGCTTGCAGTCATGCAGGGACCAAATATGTCTGATTAGCACTCCACATAAGTCTATAACATCAACAAAACTCACCTTTGAGCATTCACGCACAGCGTTAAAAGTTTGGTGGACAAAATGAGACAGAAAAAGAAGTGGCATAAATCACGTCTGAGAAAGTTACGCAAGTAAAACAGGGGTCCAAACTTTTTCCACTGAAGGCCGCAGACTGAAAAATCAAAGTATGCGGGGGCCATTTTGATATTTTTCTTTTTTAAAAGCAATACAATAGTTGTTGTTTTTTTTTACCTTTATGGCTTTCCTCAAGTTTGGTCCCCGGTCTCCGTAAGGGTCTCAGTCATAAAAATGTTAGAAATAAGTCATAAATTCTTATTTTTTTTCATTTAACGCTTGAATGCACAGCATAGGACACATAATAAGTAGACTATCTGGAGTACAGGGCAGGCCAGTGGGGGATCTTATGTTGGTGGATAACTCCTCTGGCAGGGGGCTCCCCTCCTCTCTTTTAATGCACAGCATAGGACACATAGGACACCTCAAGAGTGGTCCTCAGGTCCTGTTGATCAGGGGCAGTAGCTCCACAGCCACAGATCCACTTTTAACCACTAATATCACAGTCAACATGAAAGCTTGTTCCCGTAGGCACCATAAACTATTAATAATGTTTAGACAAAAGTGTATATTATATATACTATTATATATATTGTATTTATATAGGTGAGTGTGTGTGTGTGTGTGTGTGTGTGTGTGTGTATTTTGGGTATATGCACGTGTGTATGTATGTGATTGTGTATATATGTATATATATGTATATATATATATATGTATATATATATGTATATATATGTATATATATATATAAATTGTATATATGTGTGTGTGTATATGTGTGTGTACATATGTACATATGTAAGTGTGTGTGAATTTAAATGTATTATATATAGACAATATATAGCAGCAACCACTGAATTGAATTATATTATATATATTATTGTATTATATATTGTATATATATATTGTATATGTATAGGAGTGGGACCTAATAAGTTCTTCCCACTCCCTTTTGAGCCAATCTTGACATCTACAAAAGATTAGGCACATGTAATGTTTTCAATGTAGGTGTAAAAATAATGTATATATATATTTCTTTTGTATTTTATGTAATTCTCTTGTTTTGTTTGCATGGCTCAAAATAAACCCATTCATTCATTCATTCATTCATTCATTCATTCTTGAGATCAACCTCAGGTCTGTCTATTGTTAAAACATTTTTTTTAATTTTGTTTTTTATGTTTATGGCCTTTATGTCGAAACCCTTATTTATATGTCAAATACATAAACTATGCATCTTTTTCCCCCAAAACATTTCAAAGTGGAATACGTGACGTGAAGTCATTGGAACCCTAAATAGGTCGATAATTCATAACAATAAAAAAAGAATAAGTGTTGAAAATAAGCCAAATGTATATTTATATTTTTTTACTTTTAACGCTTAAATCTGTAGATCTCTTGATTATAAGATTTTATATATTTTTTTCATACTTTGTTTGATGCCCTTTTTGTGAAAGAAAACTTTGTTTCACACAAAATATGCAATATTATCCGCCCAAAATATTTAAATGATAAATGATAAATGGGTTGTACTTGTATAGCGCTTTTCTACCTTCAAGGTACTCAAAGCGCTTTGACACTACTTCCACATTTACCCATTCACACACACATTCACACACTGATGGAGGGAGCTGCCATGCAAGGCGCCAACCAGCATCCATCAGGAGCAAGGGTGAAGTGTCTTGCTCAGGACACAACGGACGTGACGAGGTTGGTACTAGGTGGGGATTGAACCAGGGACCCTCGGGTTGCGCACGGCCACTCTTCCACTGCGCCACGCCGTCCCAAAAGTGAAAATTGTTCCAGTGGAGTAATTGGAGCCTTCAGCAGGTCAATAACATGCATGGCAGCTTTGTGTTATTAGTGTCAACATTGCAACTGTTTATTCTTTTATTACACTCTTTTATGTTTGAAATTTTTATTATAGTATTTTTTAGAATGGGCCTGGGGCCATTAACAAATTAGCTGGGGGCCACAAATGGCTCTCGGGCCGCACTTTGGACACGCCTGATGTAAACAAACTAGAGTGAGTTCAAGGACCGCCAAAATGAGTAGGACAAAACGGCGTTGGCCAAATACTCGAATCAGTGTTTAATACAAACAGTGTGCTTTATATCAATTGGGGAGGTTTGTGTCATTTTGTCCTCCTACAAAAACCAAATTAAAACAAAAAATATGTTTTTTTCCCCCTCATCATTTCCATTTTTCATATATTTTGGAAAAAGCTCCAGACAGCCACTAGGGCGGCGCTAAAGAGCGGCGGGTTGCCGACCCCTGATCTCAACAGATGGGTGACTCTTTTGGTTATTTTGTATGTTGCTTTCTATTTTAAGTTGAGTATTGTTTTGTACAAAATCTTCTATAATGTTGCCTGTGGTGCGTAATTGTATTACAGATAGAAGCATCCTCACTGAGGCTGACTCTCTCTTCTGTTCTGTCCTTCATAGTCTTCTCCTCTGTCTGCCCGTCTTCGACAGCAGGCAGGTCTTCCATACTCAAACCCCTCTAATCCATCCAAAGACGCACTTAAATGCACCCAACCCCTGGTTCACTGTTCTTATACCACCTTGCTTTTGCTGCCAAGTTTATTTATCCCGCTGCCTGTGTCCGGGATGTGAATTCTAGGTCCTGGCAACCTCCCCTCCTTGCGCTTCACACACAATTCTCCTCTCTCCAAAGCAAATAGGTTTTTCTGCCGCTATTGTTCTTGCCTCCTTGCCTCCATGCCTGTGTGCTCCCCGAATGCCATTCGCTGCAATTCCTTTGCAAAGGCCCTGTAGGAACTGTAGACAAGGCATGGACGGTAGCAGCACATGAGATAGTTGCTCAAAAGTAATCAGCGGTGATTCATTGTGAAAAAGGTGTCTCACATTGTTGACTTTTTCTGTTCCTGAAGGACACAGAGCTCGCAAAACTGTCCAAAATGCTCTCAAATAAAACGGTATGTCTGTTCTTAATGTACAGTAGGTGTATAGAAGCCCAAGCACTAGATGTGTTCGTCTGTGTCGTGATGCTGTTGCTATAGAAGCCTTGAATAGAACCCTTTACTAGTCTCTTTACATGCTAGTTACACACAAAGTATACAATCAAAATGGACATTATGTACGTAAAAAGGAGAACGTTTGGGTCTTGTGGCCTTGCTCCTTCACCTAATGCCAATTATTTGATGTTTAAAGGGACTCCAACCTGCTGCTTTTAAGCAAAATCATGTTCTCCACTTACTTACTGACCACTCTATAAATCTACAAATATGTTTTACATTACGTCCAAATATTCAATTTCTGTAAAGTCTCGTACTGACGCAAATAGGGATGTAATGATATGGAAATGTTATCCATCCATCCATCTTCTTCCGCTTATCCGAGGTTGGGTCGCGGGGGCAACAGCCTAAGCAGGGAAACCCAGACTTCCCTCTCCCCAGCCTCTTCGTCTAGCTCTTCCCGGGGGATCCCGAGGCGTTCCCAGGCCAGCCGGGAGACATAGTCTTCCCAACGTGTCCTGGGTCTTCCCCGTGGCCTCCTACCGGTTGGACGTGCCCTAAACACCTCCCTAGGGAGGCGTTCGGGTGGCATCCTGACCAGATGCCCGAACCACCTCATCTGGCTCCTCTCCATGTGGAGGAGCAGCGGCTTTACTTTGAGTTCCTCCCGGATGGCAGAGCTTCTCACCCTATCTCTAAGGGAGAGACCTGGAAACTCATTTCGGGACGCTTGTACCCGTGATCTTATCCTTTCGGTCATGACCCAAAGCTCATGACCATAGGTGAGGATGGGAACGTAGATCGACCGGTAAATTGAGAGCTTTGCCTTCCGGCTCAGCTCCTTCTTCACCACAACGGATCGGTACAACGTCCACATTACTGAAGACGCCGCACCGATCCGCCTGTCGATCTCACGATCCACTCTTCCCTCACTCGTGAACAAGACTCCTAGGTACTTGAACTCCTCCACTTGGGGCAGGGTCTCCTCCCCAACCCGGAGATGGCACTCCATCCTTTTCCGGGCGAGAACCATGGACTCGGACTTGGAGGTGCTGATTCTCATTCCGCTCGCTTCACACTCGGCTGCGAACCGATCCAGTGAGAGCTGAAGATCCCGGTCAGATGAAGCCATCAGGACCACATCATCTGCAAAAAGCAGAGACCTAATCCTGCGGTCACCAAACCGGAACCCCTCAACGCCTTGACTGCGCCTAGAAATTCTGTCCATAAATACAAGTCATGTATTTTTAAATAACTAAAAAATGTACCCACAATGACAAAACTCACTATTTTTCAGTTTTTTTTGTTTCTTATGCTTCACTTAACGGTGTTTTAGTCTTATTATTTTATCTGTTTAATGGCTAAACCTTTATAGTTTTAGATACTAGTTTGCACTGTAGCTGTTTAAGATTTATTTAAATGAAAATTCAATGGAATCTATTATAATTTATTATTTCTGGCAGGTGTTGTGTTCTACTCTGTTCAGCGGTTCTTGAATGCACTGTAAAAAACACCTCTTCTTATAGTGTAGCATCGCATAGACTGAGGTAGATAGATAGATAGATAGATAGATAGATAGATAGATAGTACTTCATTGATTCCTTCAGGAGAGTTCCTTCAGGAAAATTAAAATTCCAGCAGCAGTGTAGAGAGTTGAGATCAATTTAAATAAAAGTAAAAAGTAAATAATGGGGCTTTAAATGGAAACAAAATAGAGAAATATTACAACAAGAATAAAAAAAATAAAAAGCAACAATGGGAATAAAAAGATAACCGTAAAATAAGAATATAACAAAGTAGGCAGTAGTGACCATGTTATGAAAACGTATTGCACTGTTATTGTTTTATGTCATTTCTTAATGACAAGAAAATGCTCATTTGTCCTGCATTCATATTAGCATTTAAGCTCACTGGTTCGTCCATGAGTTTATCAAAGTGCTGGTATCAATCACAATTTTTCGATCATTTAAATTTACAACAACAAAACTAACAGTCGGGAATTTTACCATGGTTACTGTTATTGCTGTTTATAAAATAATTAGGGCTGGGCAACGATTAGAAATTTTAATCGAAGTTAATCGCACTATTTCTGCCATTAATGGCGATTAACTGCATTGTATACACAAGGCCCAATAATGAATTCAAAAGTAGTGTGTAGTGCACCTTTATTGGAATATTCTCCCACATGAACAAAAGCGCCAAAACATTTGTTGTGCAAACACAATTTAAATCAGTCCTTGTTAAACAGTAGCAGTTAAATAGCATATTTGATGAAAATCAACTCCAAAAATGTAAATGCAAACATTTAAGCTTATTGCCACTGCCAGGGTATTTAAGTTATCCTGTTTGTTATGGAAAATAAATATAATCTACATACAAATCTCTGAGCCACAATCATAACATCTGAACAGGCAATTTCTGAGGTAACAGCAGAAACATTTTTTTTTTATCAGGGTCTTATGTTTAAAAAACCTGTATTATAGGTAGTGGGCTGTTTTAGGGAATTTTTGATCAAATGATCCGTAGTAGCAATATTAATAATGTTGTGTTTATTCTGCGTAGTGCACTTCAAATAATTATGACCATATCTAGGAATTGATATGATGGGAATTTTCCGATTGTTTGCTTGGTGCTTTGATAAACTGAAGGCATCATATACATGGTACTATATTGTGATGTTATGAGCCAGGGAAAAAAAGAACTACCCTACCCAGCATGCAACAGGAGTGAGGAGCATGTATAGGTTGTGTCGCCATGACGACATCTTGTATGTTGTGATATGCACGCTCTGAAAGCAAACGTTAAGAACTCAGCCAACACTCCTGGTCTGCATTATTCATAAATAGACAGACAACACATATACTCCGCTGCTTCACAGGCCGCTGGATGTAGCCGGCAAAGTATTCCCATGCTAGCTAGCCGCTCTAGCAAGCACGCCTCATTCAGTCCAAAACGGCCCGATCTATCCACATCCAGAATTGTCTGGCGGTCGTAAGTGATCCCGGAGTGACCACGCTGTAAGCCAGCCATGACATTTGCAGAATTGTCCGGTATTTTTGCCAAATGTTCCATCTTTACCAAGAGCCCCTCCACGCCGGGCGACGCCATCTTGTTAAGAAAAGGCGTTAACAAAATAAAAGCATGTAAACAACATACGCAAATGTGCGATAAAATAATTGTCGGCGTTAATAGATTGATGAGTTAACGCGTAATTAACGCATTAATTTGCCCACCCCTAAAAACAATATAATTCTGTGTTTTTTTTGCCCTTAATAAAAAATAAGGACAGCTGGTCATATAATGGGGTTAGACATTTATACATGCAAACTAATAGGTGGTTTTCAACTTCTCTCCGAGTGAGTCAAAGCTTTTCTCACTGTCACTCACACATATTAGTGACCTGGAAAGATGTGACAAAAAGGAAAGAAGTTTCTAATAAAGTTGAAACAAAGGTTCGCCCTGGACAAGTTGTGGTTGTATCATTAATTGCTTTATTTATCTTCGACTCACTGATTCGGACTGTCTTATTGTGGCGGTCCGCTCCCTGTATGATCAGTGTCAGAACATAGTCCACTCCCTGTATGATCAGTGTCAGAACATAGTCCACTCCCTGTATGATCAGTGTCAGAACATAGTCCACTCCCTGTATGATCAGTGTCAGAACATAGTCCACTCCCTGTATGATCAGTGTCAGAACATAGTCCACTCCCTGTATGATCAGTGTCAGAACTTGGTCCGCATTGCCGGCAGTAAGTGGAACACATTTCCAGTGAGGGTTGGACTCCGCCAAGGCTGTCCTTTGTCACCCATTCTGTTCATAACTTTTATGGACTTTCAGGGCGTTGAGGGGATCCAGTTTGCTGCCTGCAGGATTAGGTCTCTGCTTTTTGCAGATGATGTGGTCCTGATGGCTTCATCTGGCCAGGGTCTTCAGCTCTCACTGGATCGGTTCGCAGCCAAAATGTGTGTGAAGCGACTGGGATGGGAATCAGCACCTTCAAGTCTAAGTCCATGGTTCTCGCCCGGAAAAGGGTGGAATGGGGGAGGAGATCTTGCTCCAAGTGGAGGAGTTCAAGTACCTAGGAGTCTTGTTCACGAGTGGGGGTAGAATGGATCGTGAGATCGACAGGCGGATCGGTGCGGCGTCTTCATAATGCGGATGCTGTATCGATCCGTTGTGGTGAAGAAGGAGCTGAGCCGGAAGGCAAAGCTCTCAATTTACCGGTCGATCTATGTTCCCATCCTCACCTATGGTCATGAGCTTTGGGTTATCAGCGAAAGGATAAGATCACGGGTACAAGCGGCCAAAATGAGCTTCCTCCGCCGGGGTGGCGGGGCTCAGATAGGGTGAGAAGCTCTGCCATCCGGAAGGAACTCAAAGTAAACGGGGGACGGCGTGGCGAAGTTGGTAGAGTGGCTGTGCCTGCAATCCGAGGGTTATTGGTTCAATCCCCACTTTCTACCATCCTAGTCACGTCTGTTTTGTCCTCGGGCAAGACACTTCACCCTTGCTCCTGATGGGTCCTGGTGAGCGCCTTGCATGGCAGCTCCTGCCGTCAGTGTGTGAATGTGCGAATGTGGAAGTACTGTCAAAGCGCTTTGGGCTCCTTAAAAAGGGATAGAAAAGCGCTATACAAGTACAACCCATTTACCATAAAGCCTCTGCTCCTCCACATGGAGAGGAGCCAGATGAGTTGGTTCGTGCATCTGGTCAGGATGCCACCCAAACGCCTCCCTAGGGAGGTGTTTAGGGCACGTCCGACCGGTAGGAAGCCACGGGGAAGACCCAGGACACGTTGGGAAGACTATCTCTCCCGGCTGGCCTGGGAACGCCTCGGGATCCCCCGGGAAGAGCTAGACGAAGTGGCTGGGGAAAGGAAAGTCTGGGTTTCCTTGCTTAGGTTGTTGCCCCCGCGACCCGACCTCGGATAAGCGGAAGAAGATGAATGGATTAATAATCAGTGAGTGTTTGGACTCGGCCCTTAGTAGTCAATACATTTCAATTCCTCATATTTTCAAGGCGTTTTGGACAATCAGATGTTCTGTTGGATTTGTGTTTCTGTTCCAAACACAATAAAGTTGGAATCTGCATCCATTTTCCCCCCCATGTCATTATTGCTTGTCCACAGCTTTCCCCCCACTTTGCACCTCTACTACTAGATGTGTTTCACATAAAGTTTGTTTGGCTGCTTTCAGACAAGTCAAAACAGGCTTAAAGACACTTTATCAGCATTGTGCAATTTGTCTCCTGATTTCAGATGAAGATATTTAGTCTGTGTTTTCTTCACTGTGTCACACATCTGTGTTGGATGTTGGGCAATCAGGAGAGGAATGGTCTTAAGAATGGTTTTGTTTCTCCACCTTAAGGACATTAGAGCATTTAAATTGTATTTCACCATTTTGGTTTAACTCCTTGATGAATATTCAACCAAATTGCAGACATATATTTCTGCCCTTATGTGCCTCTCGCCACACACGCCCATGCTGTGACTCACGCGGCCGTCACGCCTCTTGCAGGCTGGCCGACATGAGCCTGCGTGTCTGTCACTAGTGGCCTGAAGATACATGTTTCCCGATGGCTGCTAATTGAACCTTCTAACTTCAATCTGAAAATAAACAGTATGGCCCAGAGTGGCTTTTTACATTACCAATCGCAAAAATGCTTTGACATTTAACTTTATTGAGAGCCATTCCACTTGTTTTTCTTTATATGCAAATGAATGAGCTGCTGTTATGTTATTCATATTGCTGTGAAAGAAGTTTAAAGTTCCCAAAGGAGAAATCATGTGACCCCCCCTAACCAGGTATAGATGTCCTTCTCAAAAGATATTCCTGCATCGAATTCCTATAGTCCCAACTTCTCAAATGTATTTTTTTTTATTTATTTCAGATGTAACACATTGCCCAGTCGTCGGACGCTAAAGAACTCCAGGCTGGTCTGCAAGAAAGACGACGTCCACGTCTGCATCATGTGCCTCCGGGCTATCATGAACTACCAGGTCAGTCACGCTATTCCTACTAGAGATGCGTGGATAGGCAATTATATCATCCGCAACCGCATCACCAAAGTCGTCATCCACCTGCCGTCCACCCGAACCAAGATTTTATCAGAACTGCAACCGCCCGCCACCCGCCCGTTGAAATACATCAGAGGTCGGCCACCTTTACCGCTCAAAGAGCTATTTAAACCCGTTTCACAGAGTGAATATCCAATGGTGTTCATCCTGATGACAAGAATAAGGGCGTGCTGTGAAGCCATTGGCTTAGACGCCTTCAACAACATGTACAAACCGATTGTTAGTCCAGCAATATTTTGTATGCAGCTTCCGCAATCACACGTACAAGATTGAAAGGCATACTGGGTGACACAGAGTACACTGATGGTTGTGATATAAACCATTTTAACACTCTTACTAATATGCGCCACGGTGTGAAGCCACACCAAACAAGAATGACAAACACAAGTCCTGAGAGAACTGGAAATTTCACTGCGGACCAATCATATCGGGTGAGTCAGTCACTAAACATATATAGCATTCTTAATCTGTGGAGTTTTTGAGGGAGGCAAAATAGAGAAAACCACATTGCCTTGGAGAGAACCATGATGAGAAAGCACAAGTTTCTCACACTACAGGTGAAAACTGGGGTGGTATTCGGGAGCATTCGGATCCAAATCTGGGCTGAGTGTGTTATCATAATAAGGCACAGTTGGTGTCAGAAGTGGGATAGCTGCAAAGAGCTCAGAGTTCTGTGATAGGTCGAAAATTAATAAGAATATTCATCCTTTTCTATGTGAATGTGGTGCGTGGTGTTTTTGTGGGAATTTATTTAAACTGTTTTAAACCTTGCATTTTGGCCGTGAATTTCTGTGCATTTTTGTGTAAATAAAATAGTTTTTCTGTTTTGTTTTTAATTCCGTTTTTTTACCTTGGTATAGCTCGGTTGGTAGAGTGGCCGTGCCAGCAACTTGAGGGTTGGAGGTTCGATCCCCGCTTCCACCATCCTAGTCACTGCCGTTGTGTCCTCGGGCAAGACACTTGACCCACCTGCTCCCAGTGCCACCCACACTGCTTTAAATGTAACTTAGATATTGGGTTTCACTATGTAAAGCGCTTTGAGTCACTAGAGAAAACCGCTATATAAATATTATTCACTTCACTGTTGCATCATTATTTCGCAAGATTCAGATATCCACTTTCTCGCTGCCCGATGTCCAAATATGATACTGTATTTCTTTAACTAAAAATATAAGCATATTTCCTTTTGATTGGTTAGAGCAGTGATCCCCAACCTTTTTGTAGCTGCGGACCGGTCAACTCTTGAAAAAGGGAGTTTTTTTGGGTTGGTGCACTAATTGTAATTGTATCTTCTGTTTTTTATGTTGATGTCAATTAAAAAAAATATATATTTTTTTAATCAATAAAAAATGATTGCGGCCACTGGGTTAGAGTGTCCGCCCTGAGATCAGTAGGTTGTGAGTTCAAACCAAAGACTATAAAAATGGGAGCCATTACCTCCCTGCTTGACACCCAGCATCAAGGGTTGGAGTTGGGGGTTGAATCACCAAAAATGATTCCCGGGCGTGGCCACCGTTGCTGCCCACTGCTCCCCTCACCTCCCAGGGGGTGATCAAGACTGATGGGTCAAATGCAGAGAATAATTTCACCACACCTAGTGTGTGTGTGACAATCATTGGTACTTTAACTTTAACTATATTATGTATCTTTTTGTTATCCTTTCATCCATTTTCACACCCCATGTCCCTTTTGGGGTAACGGGGGGTGCTGGAGCCTATCCCAGCTGCATTCGGGCGGTAGGCGGGGTAGACCCTGGATAAGTCGCCACCTTTTTGTTTTGTTTTTTTCAATATTTGTACACTTCTGAAAATGTATTTAAGCCATTGGAGTCCTTAGTATGGGTGCGATGGCCATTTCCTCACAGCTGTCATGAAAAAGGGACGTTTTTGTCATGAAAAGGGGAGGTTTTTGTGGTTGGTGCACTAATTGTAAGTGTATATTGTGTTTTTTATGTTTATTTAATTTAAAAAATATATATATATTATTATTATTATTATTATTATTATTTTTTTTTTTTTTTAAAGAAAACTCAATAAAAAAATATTCTGCGGCCCGGTACCAATCGGGCCACGGCCCGGTGGTTGGGGACCACTGCATTAGATGAAACAATAACTATTTGCTTTCTCATCAATAAGACATTTAAAAATGTGTTTTTACTCAAATAATTGATCATAAACTGATTGAATTGATATGGTTTTATCATGCAAAATTTATTTTAAAAAGCATCCCCCCGCCAACATGAAATTTGTATGAATATTTTATGTTTATGTTTATTCATAATAGCCAAGTTAAACATAGACCGTAGATGTTCTGCCAGTAGAGATACATTTCTCATAAAATGTTATGTCGTCTAACAAACTTACCAGACAAGCCTGCTTAAAATATTTTTTAAATAATAAGTTCTCACATGCATTTACAATATCTCTCTCATCACTCATATGTCTTGTGTTTTTATAATAAGAAAATAAAAAATGTATATTTTATTTATATTGATTATTTCAGAACTACTGTATTTCTGTACGTTTATGTATTATCATTATTATTATTGTTGTTATTCCTCTAAAGCAGGGGTGTCAAACTCAAATACAGAGTGGGCCAAAATTTTAAACTGAACAAAGCTGTGAAAGTTGAACAAATTAACCTTTTTAATAAGGACCCAAACAAGTTTTGCATTGAATATTGAACAAGCGAGACTTATATAACTTTATAGTGACATGGAAAATTCGAGTTTCAGATAATACTAATAATTTAAAAATAGCAATGGCATATCACATTTAAGTAGAAATTGAATGCCTCTTTTCTATTTGCAGCCTTCTCAAATTTTCCCACAGGCTAATAATACATTTATATATTGTAGCGTCCAGGAAGAGGTAGTGCTGCAAGGGGTTCTGCGTATTTGTTCTGTTGTGTTTATGTTGTGTTACAGTGCGGATGTTCTCCCGAAATTTGCTTGTCATTCCCGTTTAGTGTTGGTTCACAGTGTGGTGCATATTTGTAACAGTCTTAAAGTTGTTTATACGGTGTTAGCAAGTATGAGTATTAGCGGTGAATGCGGTATTATACAGCGACACCGCCGCTGTATAATACCGGCGGGCCAGCTCTAATGTTAATTTGATATTGCCTCAAGGGCCAAATAAAAATACACGTCGGGCCAGAGTTTGACACCCATGCTCTAAAGTGTAATTGATTGCTGTCCTTATTTTACGGACCCGGTAAATTAACGTCTCCCTGTCATTTATGTTTCCTTTCCCAGTACGGCTTCAACATGGTCATGTCCCACCTTAATGCTGTGAATGAAATTGCACTAAGTCTCAACAATAAAAACCCAAGGTAAGCCAAAAAAGGTTTGGAAGCGGAAAAAAAAAAAAATGTGACGACAGCCAACAGAAGGACTCACTTGTTTATGTGACACCTGTCGACCTCTGGGGTCGAAACATTGTCTCACTTGTGGATGTGAAAACCTGTCACATCTACTTTCACATCATGTCTCACCCAGTTGGGAACACCTTGAAGACACACACACACACACACACACTCATTCACACACATGACTGATCTAAATCATTTCCTGTCGACTAACCTTACCTAAACCCAACAGGCAGTTCAGCCCTAAAGGCTAGACGGGGCCCCACTATGTGAATGTGTAAACAGATTTATGACATTATCAACATACACTGGCTTTATTCTTGGTTTTCACACGCATCTTTCCTCTTACTGACGAAAGTATTAGGACCACAGCTGAAGTCTAATGCAGTGTTTTTCAACCTTTTTTGAGCCAAGGCCTTGAAAAAATCCGGAGGCACACCACCAGCAGAAATCATTAAAGGGGAACATTATCACAATTTCAAAAGGGTTAAAAACAATAAAAATCAGTTCCCAGTGGCTTGTTGTATTTTTTGAAGTTTTTTTTCAAAATTTTACCGGTCTCGGAATATCCCTAAATAAAGCTTTAAAGTGCCTTATTTTCGACTCTCTGCGAAGACACTGGCCATTTCCCTGTGACGTCACACAGTGCTGCCTATGTAAACAAACAATGGGAATACCACAGCAAGATATAGCGACATTAGCTCGGATTCAAACTCGGATTTCAGCGACTTAAGCGATTCAACAGATTACGCATGTATTGAAACAGATGGTTGGAGTATGAAAGTATTGAAGAAGAAACTGAAGCTATTGAGCGAATAGCTATTGATGCAATTCATAGCCATAGCATGGCCGAATAGCTGCGTTAGCATCGTCGGTAAAATGTGCGGACCAAACGATCAGGACTTTCGCATCTTTTGACACTGGAGCAACTTAAATCCGTCGATTGGTAAGTGTTTGTTTCACATTAAATGTGGGTGGAAGGAAACGTAATATAGTTGCAAATGCATCTGCAGGTTATCCATACATCTCTGTGCCATGTCTGCTTTAGCACCGCCGGTAAATAGCATGTTAGCATCGATTAGAGTAGCATGTTAGCATCGATTAGCTGGCAGTCACGCCGCGACCAAATATGTCTGATTAGCACATAAGTCAACATCACCAAAACTCACCTTTGTGATTTCGTTGATTATAGTTGCAAATGCATCTGCAGGTTATCCATACATCTCTGTGCCATGTCTGCTTTAGCACCGCCGGTAAATAGCATGTTAGCATCAATTAGCGTAGCATGTTAGCATCGATTAGCTGGCAGTCAACATCAACAAAACTCACCTTTGTGATTTCGTTGACTATCGTTGCAAATGCATCTGCAGGTTATCCATACATCTCTGTGCCATGTCTGTCATCGCCGGTCAAATGTGGAGACACTCTGGTACATTCAATGTGGGTCTGGCGGCAGACACTTTGGCATCTTGGGGCCAGTGGTGCAACTTGAATCCCTCCCTGTTAGTGTTGTTACAACCTCCGACAACACACCAACGAGGCATGATGTCTCCAAGGTTCCAAAAAATAGTCAAAAAAACGGAAAATAACAGAGCTGAGACCCTGTGTTTGTAATGTGTTGAAAATAAAAATGGCGGGTGTGTTACCTCGGCGACGTCACATTCTGACGTCATCGCCTCCAGCGCGATAAACAGAAAGGCGTTTAATTCGCCAAAATTCACCCATTTAGAGTTCGGAAATCGGTTAAAAAAAATAGATGGTCTTTTTTCTGCACCATCAAGGTATATATTGACGCTTACATAGGTCTGCTGATAATGTTCCCCTTTAGAAAATTAAACTCAGTTGACAGTAAAAAGTCATCGTCACAATTGTTGGATATGACTTTAAACCATAACCATGTCACAAAGTAGGTGTACTGTCACCACCTGTCACATCCCGCCATGACTAATTTTTAGTTTTTTGCTGTTTTTATGTGTAGTGTTTTAGTTCTTGTCTTTCACTCCTATTTTGGTGGCTTTTTCTCTTTTTTTGGTATTTTCCTGTAGCAGTTTCATGTCTTCCTTTGAGCGATATTTCCCGCATCTGCTTTGTTTTTATCAATCAAGAATATTTCAGTTGTTTTTATCCTTTGTGAGCACATTGTTGATTGTCATGTCATGTATACATTGTGGACGCCGTCTTTGATCCACAGTAAGTTTTTGCTGTCGTCCAGCATTCTGTTTTTGTTTACTTAGTAGCCAGTTCAGTTTTAGTTTTGTGGTGCATAGCCTTCCCTAAGCTTCAATGCCTTTTCTTAGAGGCACTCACCTTCTGTTTATTTTTGGTTTGGGCATTAGAACCTTTTTACCTGCACACTGCCTCCCGCTGTTTCTGACATCTACAAAGCAATTAGCTACCGGCTGCCACCTACTGATACGGAAGAGTATTACATGGTTACTTTGCCAAGCTCTAGACAGCACGACACTCAACAACAACACATCATTCGCAGACTATAATTACGGTTTGCAAAAAATATTTTAACCCAAATAGGTGAAATTCCATAATCTCCCACGGCACAGTGGTTGAAAAACACTGGTTTAATGAAGGACAAGAGCTAAGTAATGAATGGTGTCTGGAATTGGTTTTGATTTGCTGAATTTAGTGTGTTCAGCCATGATGGAGGTTTAATTTTAGAAGACAAGTAATGCATCATTGCTCAATTTTAATAAACTACAATTTTTGTGCAATTTAGTTACAGCATTTCTTAGTGACAAACTGTTCTTACTTACATTTATTTTTCTCCGTGTTTTAACAGAACCAAAGCTTTGGTATTGGAGCTCCTTGCAGCAGTTTGTCTCGTGAGGGGAGGCCATGAGATCATCCTTGCTGCGTTTGACAACTTTAAAGAGGTAAGACCGGGAACATCAGACGGTGACTCAGCCCCTTAGCAATGCTACGTTGATAGCATGGAGTTCAGTTATTGGCCAACAACTTACACTCGGTAGCTGCCATACGCAAGGAGGACTCACATGTCCGTCATAGAAAAGGTGTGTTAATTGTATTTTCCACATACCGTATTTTTCCGACTATAAGTCGCAGTTTTTTTCACAGATTGGCCGGGGGTGTGACTTATGTGTGAAATTATTAACACGTTACCGTAAAATATCAAATAATATTATTTATCTCATTCGCGGAAGAAACGAAGAAAAATGTCAGCAATCGTCACATCCATTTCAACCAATAACCAATAAGTACACGGCAGAAGTGCATTGTGGGTCATGGAATGCTAACTGCTATATGCTATATGCTACTGCCGTCATACTTACCAACCTTGAGACCTCCGATTTCGGGCGGTGGTCTCAAGGTGGTGTAGTTGGGGGCGTGGTTAAGAGGGGAGGATTTAATTGATTGAAACTTTTATTAGTAGATTGCACAGTACAGTACATATTCCGTACAATTGACCACTAAATGGTAACACCACAATAAGTTTTTCAACTTGTTTAAGTCCACCTTAATCAATTCATGGTACAAATATATACTATCAACATAATACAGTCATCACACAAGTTAATCATCTTGGTATATATGTAATAGATTAATCTATGTTGTCTGGTGAATGTTGGCTATAGTGTTATGGGGTTGCTTTTTGATTGGCCGACGATTTACGTGCGCAGGCAAGTGAGGGAGTCTGTTCTGAAGTCCACAGTAAAGAGATGTAACTTCATCACCTCGCCTGGTCATTGACTTCAACCCAATATATTACAATATACATTGAATTGTTTACATTATTTACAACCCGGGGGGTGGGATGAGGAGCTTTGGTTGATATCAACAATTACATCAACAAAGAAATGGACATTGAAACAGTGTAGGTGTGACTTAGTAGGATATGTACAGCCAGCAGAGAACATAGTGAGTTCACATAGCAATGCATAAGAACAAGCATATACATTAGAAATACATTTGATTATTTCCATTAGTTTATTTACAATCCGGGGAGATGGGATGTGTATAGATCGGGTATTAGTAAAGGGTTGAAGTTGTCTGGAGGTGTTGTGGTGCATGTACAGTAGATGGCAGTATTGTCCTGTTTAAGCATGTCACAACAGTGACTGCTGTTGTTGTGTGTTGTTACTGCGCTGGGAAAACATTAATGAGACTGCTTAACAATAAACCCACATAAGAAACCAAGAACTCCCCCTCGATCATTCTACAGTTATAATGTCATTGGGCAGATAAGCAGACGTGAAAACAGGCTGCCCTCACTCAGGCATGAAGCTGAAGGGGGCGTGGCCTCCAGCTCCGCCTGAATTTTGGGAGATTTTCGGGAGAAAATTTGTCCCGGGAGGTTTTCAAGAGAGTTTCGGGAGTCTCCCAGAAAATCTGGGATGGTTGGCAACTGTGACTGCCGTAGTTATTAAAATAGATGATTTCATTGTTGGCGGTAACTTATAAAAACTGAGAAGGGCTGAACAAAAATGGCACCGAAAAAGGAAATCATGTACTGGACGTAGTGAAATATGCAGCAGAAAACGACAAAGAGGAAGCGGCGCTTACCTTTGGAGTTGGCAGAGTTGTTTAGAAGCGACATCGAGGAAAAAGATTTCATGGGATTTATGGATTAGGAGTGAGAGATAGTTTGGTAAACGTTTAGCATGTTCTATATGTTATAGTTATTTGAATGACTCTTACCATAATATGTTAGGTTAACATAGCAGTTGCTTATTTATGCCTCATATAACCTACACTTATTCAGCCTGTTGTTCACTATTCTTTATTTATTTTAAATTGCCTTTCAAATGTCTATTCTTGGTGTTGGGTTTTATCAAATACATTTCCCCCAAAAATGCGACTTATATATGATTTTTTTCTTTCTTTGTTATGCATTTTCGGCCGGTGCGACGTATACTCTGGAGCTACTTCTAATCTGCAAAATACGGTATATGAAGGCTAAGCTAAGCAGACATAAGCAACAGACTTGCTCAACTCAATGAAGTGTTTCATGACAGGGTGAGCGAAGGCTGAGGCTTGCAACATGTGTCATGCAAGCACGGGTCCACTGCAGTCACTGCAAAATTTACCTCTGAATGAAAAATTGAGTGTGGCACTCAGTCGCTCCAGCATAAGTGGCAGAATAAGCTTCAGCCCATTGTAGCTCATCTCATGAGACGGAAGGTGTGAATAATGAGGAGCTTTTTTTCCCAGCGTACTTAAAGGAATAGTTTGAATTTTTTAAGTTGGAATATTAAAAGGGATTCTTAAAAGCATCGTGTTGTTAAATCCACTTTGCGCAGTGACTTTGATAGCCAGTTTCCATCTCTGAGCTTCAAAGATTTTTTAGATTTGATGTTCCTCACTTGCTGTTTTTGTACGATCTTTTTATCATGAACAAAGTCCAAAATTGGCATGCAGATGAACCAGTTCGTACAGCTTCTTTTTCTCCCTTTTTGAAATTTAATTTAAAAAAAGTTATAACTAAAAAATATTATGTATATGACCCACTAGTGAAAGTGTGTTCCTACCAATTTCTGCCATTTTTTCTTTTAAATAAAAAAAGACAAGATGGTGATAAAGCACCTACAGTTGTACAGTTTCCCCACAGGACTGCAATATGCATTATGCAGTGGGTTATGTGAAAGGATATTGCAATGATATAATAGTCAAATTTACAATATTGGCTATGACACATTTACAGAAAGTGAGTAAAACATCCATCCATTTTCTACCGTATAAAAAGCAAAACAAATATGATTAAAACTACAAATAAACATTTGTAATTTAAATATGTGTATATACATATATATATATATATATATATATATATATATATATATATATATACATATGTGTGTGTATATATATATAATGTATATAAGTATATATACATATATATGTAATGTATATATGCCGATATATATGTATTGTGTATATGTATGTATATATATATATATATACATATACATAAGTGTATATAAATATGTGTGTATGTTACTAAGTTTGCAACACCACCATATCCTGCTTGGTTCTATATATGTGTGTGTATATATATATATATATTAGTGTGTGTATGTATGTATGTTGTGTACATATATATATATATATGTTGTGTATATATATATATATATATATGTAGTCTGTCTATCTGTGTTGGCCCTGCGATGAGGTGGCGACTTGTCCAGGGTGTACCCTGCCTTCCGCCCGATTGTAGCTGAGATAGGCGCCAGCGCCCCCCGCGACCCCGAAAGGGAATAAGCGGTAGAAAATGGATGGATGGATGGATAAATATGTGTGTGTATATATATGTATACTGTATGTATGTGTATGTATGTACATATATATGTATGTATATATATATATATGTGTGTGTGTGTGTGTGTATAAATATGTATGTATGTGTATATATATATATATATATGTATATAAAGATATATATATTTATTTATATACATATCTTTATATACATATATATATGTACATATACATACATATATGTATATATATACATATATATATATATATATATATATATATAATCTTCATATACATATATATATATATATATATATATATACACATACATACATATTTATACACACACACACACACAAACACAACTGTGATGTGGCTTGATCTAGATCAGGGGTCACCAATGCGGTGCCCGCGGGCACCAGGTCGCCCGTAAGGACCAGATGAGTCGCCCGCTGGCCTGTTCTAAAAATAACTCACAGAAGCAGCACTTACCAGTGAGCTGCCTCTATTTTTAAAATTGTATTTATTTACTAGCAAGCTGGTCTCGCTTTGCTGGACATTTTTAATTCTAAGAGAGACAAAACTCAAATAGAATTTGAAAATCCAAGAAAATATTTCAAGACTTAGTCTTCACTTGTTTAAATAAATTCATTTATTGTTTTACTTTGCTTCTTATAACTTTCTGAAAGACAATTTTAGAGAAAAAATACAACCTTAAAAATTATTTCAGGATTTTTAAACACATATACCTTTTTACCTTTTAAATTCCTTCCTCTTCTTTCCTGACAATTTAAATCAATGTTCAAGTATTTTCTTTATTTTTGCTGTAAAGAATATTCCAAAAATGTATTCTGGCAAATGTAGAAAAACTGCAAAATTCTTATTTCAAAGTCTTTTGAATTTCATTTAAAATTTTTGTTCTGGAAAATCTAAAAGAAATAATGATTCGTCTTTGTTAGAAGTATAGCTTGGTTCAATGTATTAAATATTATAACAAGGTGCAGATTGGATTTTAACCTATTTAAAACATGTCATCAAAATTTTTAAATTAATTTTAAACAGGAAAAAATACTAATGATGTTCCACAAATTCTTTTGTTAATTTTTTCAAAAAGATTCAAATTAGCTAGTTTTTCTCAATTTTTTTTTGGTGAATTTTGAATTTTAAAGACTCGAAATTGAAGATAAACTTTTTCAAAATTTAATTTTCATTTTTTTCGTATGTTCTCCTCTTTTAAACCATTCAATTAAGTATTTTTTTCATCATTTATTCTCGACAAAAATGTTCTGTAAAAGGAAAAAAATGTACGACGGAATGACACAAAGAAATACACCTTATTATATACATAGATTTATTTATTAAAGGTAAATTGAGCAAATTGGCTATTTCTGGCAATTTATTGAAGTGTGTATCAAACTGGTAGCCCTTCGCATTAATCAGTACCCAAGAAGTAGCTCTTGGTTTCAAAAACTTGATGGAACCTGATCTAGAGTATCTTGAGGGGTCTGATTAATAGTTTGCAACACCACAATATCCTGATCTGTCCTTTCATTCTCTGGCGGACTATGTGGAGGACCACCACAAATAAGAGTATGAAACACTGCAGCACAGTGGACTGTCTCAATTTCTTAGAACATCTCAATTTCTTTGAATTTCTGCAAATGACAGTTGTGGCCCCCTGTGGGCTGTGGTCAACATGTTTTGGAAGATAAGTACATGTAATGTAGATATCCTCAAAGTTTTATGATTACTAGAAAAATTAACAATTCATTCCGAAGTCCCATTTTGCCCCAGCAAGGATATTTTGGTTAATTGTATTCACCTGCTTACAAGTCCCCTAAAGGTGTCTACCAAATTTAAAAATTGGATTTTTTGTAAAGTGCATTGAGCTGAGTGGAATATTTACATTTTTAATCGTTTCTATCAGAAAGGTAATAGCGCAAGCAATAAAGTGGGGGTGCATGTTTTGATTTTTGTTGCAGCACTGTTTGTCTAAAATCCTTCATCCAAATGTATTAGTGATTGCGCTGCATGACGTACAAAAAAGGATGCAGGTTCATCTCAGGCTTTTTTGGCCATAAAAACATCAATATGTAAGTATTGTGGTTTGTTTTGCAGGTTTGCATGGAGACTCAGCGGTTTGAGAGGCTAATGGAGTATTTCAAGAATGAAGACAACAACATTGATTTCATGGTATGCTGGCTTACACACACACACACACACACACACACACACACACACACACACAAACACACTTGCACACACAGGTCTAATAACTATTGATTTCTATCCTTTAGAGTCCTCACAATTAGCAATAAATAGCAAGTAGCTTGCGAAGTTTTTGAGCTTGTGAATTTGTTTTATCGTATATCCTATATACTGCCATACAGAGTATTGTTTTTGTTATATATGGAGGTGAAAAAGACGATGGATTGGTCATAGTATCTTTTAGCAGTGTCGTATTGTCCGTGGTGGTGCTTTCAAACTCAAACTTTTAACACCACCCAGACCAGGGGTGGTCACACTTTTTCTGCAGGCGAGCTACTTTTCAATTGACCAACTCGAGGGGATCTACCTCATTTATATATATCATTTATATTTATTTATTTATGAAAGAGACATTTTTGTAAACAAGTTAAATGTGTTTAATGATAATACAAGCATGTGTAACACATATAGATGTCTTTCTTTCACCAAGACAAGAATATAAGTTGGTGTATTACCTGATTCTGATGACTTGCATTGATTGGAATCAGACAGTAATGATGATAACGCCCACATTTTCAAATGGAGGAGAAAAAAAGTTGTCCTTTCTGTACAATACCACATGAAAGTGGTTGGTTTTTGGCATCTAATTCATCCAGCTTCCATACACTTTACAAGAAAAACATTGGCGGCAAATTCCGTAGCTTGCTTGATTGACATTCACGGCACCCGAGGGTCTTGTGAGATGACGCTGGCTGCTGCCAGTTCATTATTATGAAAAAATGACAGAGAGGAAGGCGAGAAAAACTTTTTATTTCAACAGACTTTCGCGCCGTCCCTTCCGTCAAAACTCTAAAGGCCGACTGCACATTTCCTATCTTCACAATAAAAGCCCTGCTTCATGCTGCCTGCGCTAACAAAATAAGAGTCTCGGAAAGCTGGCGTGCACAAGTGATGTGCATGCCAGCTTTCTGAGGGATCGCTTGTGCACGCCAGTTTTCCGAGACTCTGTATTTAGTTAGCGCAGGCAGCATGAAGCAGGGCTTTTATTGTGAAGATAGGAAATGTGCAGTCGGCCTTTAGAGTTTTGACGGAAGGTACGGCGCGAGAGTCTGTTGAAATAAAAAGTGTTTCTGGCCTTCCTCTCGGTCATATTTTCATAATAATGATCTTGCAGCAGCCAGCGTCATCTCACAAGACCCTCCGGTACCGTGAATGTCATTTAAGTGACGTCTTGGTGAAGATTGATGATCACTCATTTTTAGGTCTATTTTTTTTAAAAGCCTGGCTGGAGATGGACTGACACACCCCCCGCGGTCGACTGGTAGCTCGCGATCGACGTAATGGGCACCCCTGACCCAGACAAATAAGCCCTATAATTTGTATCATCAAACTAACAGAAGTAGGTTGCGTCACATCTGCAGCTCATGCCAAGTCTATCATTTCCAAGCAGATCGGAATAAAAGGCACTTTGAAGAAAGAGCTGGCTTGAGCCCCTTTAGGTGTTTTCAATCATGTACGCTTCAGTATATTAGGAATGTTTGTGAAAGGATCAGTGAGGGAAAAGTAGCAGGCAGGGTTTGACAAGACAAAGCTGCTTTGCAACAAGATGCGAGCACGTTAATGTCATGAAAGCGTGTATTAAGGATGTTTTAGCAAGTGTTTGTTTACGTCTACATGAAGATCAGTTCATGCGAAGGTAGCCTATTGTTTTTGGATCACTGTAATCTGCCAGATAAACTACTCTTGTCAGCTGTGGAAGCGAAACACAACAGTGAGGCTTTACTAAATCACAGAGGCATCAATAGATTATTTTTATAACCTTTTGTTGTGCGTAAACCCAACAGATGGTGCTGTTTTCCTATTTTCATGATGTATTTTACATTTGATACAGAGCAGTGATGCACTCGCAATGAAATGCATGCTGTGGTTTAAACGCATTCGCTGTGTGTTGTCTTGTTTGCTTGTAGGTGGCCTGCATGCAGTTCATCAACATCGTTGTGCACTCGGTGGAGGACATGAACTTCCGGGTTCATCTCCAGTACGACTTCACCAAGCTGGGTCTGGATGAATTCTTAGACGTGAGTTGAGACACTCACGGGCTCGGCGTTGTCATGGCTGCACCCTGGAGGCAGTAACCATGTGCAACACAATTACTGCCCGGCTTTTTTACAATGCAACTAAATTACGTGACTATCTTCTAGAAACTCAAGCACACAGAGAGCGATAAACTGCAGGTTCAGATCCAGGCCTACTTGGACAATGTGTTTGACGTGGGCGCCCTCTTGGAGGATGCCGAGACCAAAAACGCGGCCCTGGAGCGTGTGGAGGAGCTGGAAGAAAACATGTCACATGTGAGTGTTCATTCTTCCGTGGCAATACTCTTTATTAATGTCCAAAATGACAGGATATTGATGCTTGTGTCAAGCCGAGCTTAATAAAGTGAACGGACATCACAACTCTGTCTATTTGCACCTCTGGATAGGCTTTACTGTCATATCATGTTTTAAATGGACTGTCAGTCAATAGTTGGATCCCTGACGTCTCTTCTAAAAAAAAATATATATATTTTTTTGTTTCATTCCAGTTAACAGAGAAGCTGCTGGATGCAGAAAATGAAGCCATGTCCAAGATTGTGGAGCTGGAGAAGCAGCTGATGCAGACTAACAAGGATCTAGAAGGCATGAAGGTCGGATTGTTCTTCTTAAGACTTTTACATTTGTATAGAGGGAGTGACTATATTTATATTTACAAAATGTATGGGTGTATTTTTTTGTAATTCACACTTGACAGCCTTATAACTACAAACCCCGTTTCCATATGAGTTGGGAAATTGTGTTACATGTAAATATAAACGGAATACAATGATTTGCAAATCCTTTTCAACCTATATTAAATTTTTTTTGCAAATAATAATTAACTTAGAATTTCATGGCTGCAACACGTGCCAAAGTAGTTGGGAAAGGGCATGTTCACCACTGTGTTACATAACCTTTTCTTTTAACAACACTCAATAAACGTTTGGGAACTGAGGAAACTGATTGTTGAAGCTTTGAAAGTGGAATTATTTCCCATTCTTGTTTTATGTAGAGCTTCAGTCCTTCAACAGTCCGGGGTCTCCGCTGTCCTATTTTACGCTTCATAATGCGCCACACATTTTCCATGGGAGACAGGTCTGGACTGCAAGCGGGCCAGCAAAGTATCCGTACTCTTTTACTACGAAGCCATGCTGGTGTAACACGTGGCTTGGCATTGTCTTGCTGAAATAAACAGGGGCGTCCATGACAACGTTGCTTGGATGACAACATTCAGCATTAATGGTGCCTTCACAGATGTATAAGTTACCTACTATGCCTTGGGCACTAATACACCCCCATACCATCACAGATGCTGGCTTTTGAACTTTGCGCCTGTAACAATCCGGATGGTTATTTTCCTCTTTGTTCCGGAGGACACCACGTCCACAGTTTCCAAATATAATTTTGAAATGTGGACTCGTCAGACCACAGAACACTTTTCCACTTTGCATCAGTCCATCTTAGATGATCTCGGGCACAGCCAAGCCGGCGGTGTGTCTGGGTGTTGTTGATAAATGGGTTTTGCTTTGCATAGTAGAGTTTTAACTTGCACTTACAGATGTAGCGACCAACTGTAGTTACTGACAGTGGTTTTATGAAGCGTTCCTGAGCCCATGTGGTGATATTCTTTACACACTGATGTCGGTTTTTTATGCAGTTCCACTTGAGGGATCAAAGGTCCGTAATATCATCGCTTACGTGCTGAGATTTCTCCAGATTCTCTGAAACTTTTGATAATTTTACGGACCGTAGATGGTAAAATCCCTAAATTCCTTGCAATAGCTCGAGAAATGTTCTAAAACTGTTCGACAATTTGTTTACAAATTGGTGACCCTCGCCCCATCCTTGTTTGGGAATTACTTAGCATTTCATGGAAGCTGCTTTTATAGCCAATCATGGCACCCACCTGTTCCCAATTAGCCTGCACACCTGTGGGATGTTCCAAATAAGTATTTGATGAGCATTCCTCAACTTTATCAGTATTTATTGCCACCTTTTCCAACTTCTTTGTCACGTGTTGCTGGCATGAAATTCTAAAGTTAATGATTATTTGCATAATAAAAAAAGTTTATGAGTTTGAACATGAAATATGTTGTCTTTGTAGCATATTCAACTGAATATGGCTTGAAAAGGATTTGCAAATCATTGTATTCTGTTTATATTTACATCTAACACCATTTCCCAACTCAAATGGAAACGGGGTTTGTACTACATTCAAAAATGTACCCTGGTCTTGACATCATTACAGTCCCATACATATAGCCGCCATATTTATTTTCAAGACAAACAGTGACAGAATACATTATCTCTTCAACGTTTTACAGACCAGGGACCCCCAAACTGATCCAGAGAAGGAGCATGCACCCTCTACTAAAATTGTGATGCTGTTTTAAATTAAACTGCTTCTAAAGACACCTTGTTATTGTGCAAGACTGTACTCTAAGATATTGAGATAGTACAATATAGAGCTGCTAATAGCCAGAGCACTAATCGCTATTTGACAACTAGTATGCTAAGTGCTAGCTGGCAACTGCAGCGCTAATTGTTAGCTGACAACTAGCATCGGTGGTTATCTTAAATGTTAAGTGAATACCACAATATAAGTATTCATGTTACTATAGTGAGCCAAGGGGCCATGCCAAGGTTATTTTTTAACTACACTACAATCTACTAGATCCATTGTATTGTGTATTTAAAGACACTTTCGGTAAATTTGTGGAAGATAATATGAAAAAAGATACAAACCAAAAGGCTAGTCATACCAAAGACTATAAAAATGGGACCCATGACCTCCCTGCTTGGCACTCAGCATCAAAGGTAGGAAGTAAGGGTTAAATCACCAAAAATGATTCCCGGGCGCTGCCGCCGCTGCTGCTCACTGCTCCCCTCACCTCCCAGGGGGTCAAATGCAGAGAAAAATTTCGCCACACCTCGTGTGTTTGTGAAAATCATTGGTACTTTAACTTTAATGAACCAAACATTTCACCTTCAGTACCTCTGTTGAAGACCTTTGCATTAAATCGTTACAATAAGTCCTCATTAGGGACGGCGTGGCGCAGTGGGAGAGTGGCCGTGCGCAACCCGAGGGTCCCTGGTTCAATTCCCACCTAGTACCAACCTCGTCATGTCCGTTGTGTCCTGAGCAAGACACTTCACCCTTGCTCCTGATGGGTGCTGGTTGGCACCTTGCATGGCAGCTCCCTCCTTCAGTGTGTGAATGTGTGTGTGAATGTGGAAGTAGTGTCAGTGTGTGAATGTGTGTGTGAATGTGGAAGTAGTGTCAAAGCGCTTTGAGTACCTTGAAGGTAGAAAAGCGCTATACAAGTACAACCCATTTATTTATTTATTTATCATTAGGTTTTGTTGGTAATTAGGATTTGGATAATTGCTTATCTCGTTGAAAACCCAAATGTGTACCAGAGAAAGGAATCATTTAGTGCTTAATGGGAAATGATTGGATTTTAGATCAAGGGAGCAAAGTAGTCAATATGTAATTGTTCCAGCGGGGATGTGGCTCAGCTCATTTCCTGCCCCAAGTTTTTTTTTTTCTAATGCATTTTCCATTTTCTCCTCATGGATACACAATCACAGTTAGTGTTGTTAAATTAAATTGTACTATTCCATCCAAAATGTCTTTTTAACACTTTTTATGAACCTGTTCTTTGCCTAAATTAGAGCTCACTCCTAGATTCTGCAGGAGTACCTAATGAAGTGTCCAATGAATGCATCCCTAAGTGATGAAACGCCACACAAATTAACCCGTCAACGTACCCGCACAGGACGCTTACAAAGACACGAGCGGGAAGCTGCACTCGCTAAGGCAGGTCCTAAAAGAGAAGGACGAGGCCATTCAGCGACAGAGTCACTTGGAGAAGAAGATCCACGAGCTGGAGAAGCAGGGCTCCATCAGGATCCACAAAAAGGGAAACGGCGACATCTCCATTCTGGCCACATCACCACCCGGCGGTATGGAAGGGTTGCCTGGCACCAGGGGAAATGTTGGCCCCGTTGGAGACGCGGCGGGTGCCACCCTACCTCCACCACCTCCGGCCCCTCCATTGCCAGAGAATGGCACATGTAAGTGTACGCTTGAATGCTGTCAGCTAAATATACACAATATTTAAGGCCTACTGAAATGAGATTTTCTTATCTAAGCAGGGATAGCAGGTCCATTCTATGTGTCATACTTCATCATTTCGCCATATTTTTGCTGAAAGGATTTAGTAGAGAACATCGTCGATAAAGTTCGCAACTTTTGGTCGCTAATAAAAAAAGCCTTGCCTTTACTGGAAGTAGCAGACGATGTGCGCGTGACGTCACGGGTTGTAGGGCTCCTCACACCCTCACATTGTTTACAATATCAGCCAGCAGCAGCTAGAGCTATTAGGACCGAGAAAGCGACAATTTCCCCATTAATTTGAGCGAGGATGAAAGAATCGTGGATGAGGAAATTTAGAGTGAAAAACTAGAAAAAAAAAAAAAAAGGCGATTCAGATGTTATTAGACACATTTACTAGGATTATTCTGGAAAATCCCTTATCTGCCTATTGTTTTAGTGAGATTATACAGTACCTGAAAGTCGGAAGGGTGTGTTGACCCAGTGTCTCTGAGGGAAGTCAAGCGCTGCAGCAGGACAAAGCTCCGCTGATTTCTCCGGTAAGAGCTGGCTTATTACCACGATTTTCTCACCGAAAACTAACTGGTTGACATTTGGTCGGGATCCATAGTAAAGCTTCACATTCGGGAATTTTAAACAAGGAAACACCGTGTGTTTGTGTGGCTAAAGGCTAAAAGCTTCCCACCTCCGTCTTTCTACTTTGACTTCATTATTAATTGAACAAATTGCAAAAGATTCAGCAACACAGATGTCCAGAATACTGTTTGATTATGCGATTAAAGCAGACTACTTATAGCTCACATTGTTTAAAATAATAGCCAGCAGCAGCTAGAGCTATTCGGACCGAGAAAGCGACAATTTCCCCATTAATTTGAGCGAAGATGAAAGATTCGTGGATGAGGAAATTTAGAGTGAAGAACTAGAAAAAAAAAGCCGATTGCAGTGGGAGCGATTCAGATGTTATTAGACACATTTACTAGGATAATTCCGGAAAATCCCTTATCTTGTTTTAGTGAGATTATACAGTACCTGAAAATCAGAAGGGTGTGTTGACCCAGTGTCTCTGAGGGAAGTCACACGCTGCAGCAGGATGAAGCTCCGCTGACGTCTCCGGTAAGAGCTGACTTATTACCACGATTTTCTCACCGAAAACTGCCGGTTGACATTTGGTCGGGATCCATGTTCGCTTGACCGCTCTGATCCGTAGTAAAGCTTCACATTCGGGAATTTTAAACAAGGAAACACCGTGTGTTTGTGTGGCTAAAGGCTAAAGCTTCCCACCTCCATCTTTCTACTTTGACTTTATTATTAATTGAACACATTGCAAAAGATTCAGCAACACAGATGTCCAGAATACTGTTTGATTATGCGATTAAAGCAGACTACTTTTAGCTGGGATCGGCCTGGAAAATAATGTCCGCTACAACCCGAGACGTCAAATGCACGCTTCATCATTCCGCGACGTTTTCAACAGGACACTTCGCGGGAAATTTAAAATTGTAATTTAGTAAACTAAAGCGTCATGTGTTGCAATGTTAATATTTCATCATTGATATATAAACTATCAGACTGCGTGGTCGCTAGTAGTGGCTTTCAGTAGGACTTTAATTAGTAAACAAAACTAATTACCAGCATATCACATGATAGCTGACATAAAAAAAAAGACATGTATGCTGAAATAATACCATCATCACCATCCTTCCTGTCGTCCTCTCCAGTATCAAATGGACCTTCATCGACCACGCCTACTCCAGCAGCTCCTCCCCCACCACCACCGCCCCCACCTCCACTTCCACCTACAGGAGCCACTTCACACATGTCAGCCCCCCTGCCGCCTCCGCCCCCCCCTGCAGCGCCTCCACTGCCCGGCTGTGGCACCCCCACTGTCATCATGAACTCCGGTTTAGCCGGTAAGTAAAACGAAGTGGAAATGGAACACAAAAAGTCCTGCATAAAGCTGTCGAATAATCAAGCATTTTAAAGCCAGACTCTGATTTTTAACGGTCGTGCTGTTCTTTTCATGACAAAGCTTTATTAGTAATTACCTACAGAATACCTCTAAATTCTTCCACTACTGCTTTACTGTTGTGCCTTTTTTTCAACTTTCTACTTTTGTTGACCTCCTGGCACCCAGAAAACCCTCCCAGCTTTAAAGTAGCAGCTATAATATTTATGTTATTAAAAAATAACTTTTATTTTGTAAATAGATTGACACAGATGAAGTCAATGTGAAAAAGATAAAGGACTCCTTACTGCTTTTTAATGTAGTAATTAAGCTCGTTAATATACAGCCGCCCTCGCCACAATGGGCTTCAAATATTGTCGCTTTACCACAATGCATATTTTTGTTTTCTTTTGGTTTTTTTAAGCATATTTTACTAAATGTTTCGCCTAAATTAAAGGGCCCATCCATCCATCCATCTTCCGCTTATCCGAGGTCGGGTCGCGGGGGCAACAGCCTAAGCAGGGAAGCCCAGACTTCCCTCTCCCCAGCAACTTCGTCTAGCTCTTCCCGGGGGATCCCGAGGCGTTCCCAGGCCAGCCGGGAGACATAGTCTTCCCAACGTGTCCTGGGTCTTCCCCGTGGCCTCCTACCAGCTGGACGGGTGGCATCCTGACCAGATGCTCGAAACCACCTCATCTGGCTCCTCTCGATGTGGAGGAGCAGCGGCTTTACTTTGAGTTCCTTCTCACCCTATCTCTAAGGGAGAGACCCGCCACACGGCGGAGGAAACTCATTTGGGCCGCTTGTACCCGTGATCTTATCCTTTCGGTCATGACCCAAAGCTCATGACCATAGGTGAGGATGGGAACGTAGATTGACCGGTAAATTGAGAGCTTTGCCTTCCGGCTTAGCTCCTTCTTCACCACAACGGATCGATACAGCGTCCGCATTACTGAAGACGCCGCACCGGTCCGCCTGTCGATCTCACGATCCACTCTTCCCTCACTCGTGAACAAGACTCCTAGGTACTTGAACTCCTCCACTTGGGGCAGGGTCTCCTCCCCAACCCGGAGATGGCATTCCACCATTAAAGGGCCCCTATTATACAAAACCAATTTTTCCTACCTACTTGTACCTGTTTTTGTGTATTTGGGATCTGAATACGTCGCGAATATATTTGAAATTAAACCATGGAAGCATTGCGGATATGTTTATAAAATAATATTGCCTTCTTTCCTACTTCTGCAAAGCGAGCTGTTTGGAATGTTCATCATTTAGTGGCGTTTTTACCTGGTGTGAAATCAGCGGATTATCCATATATGGTAGAAATGTACCCAGAGTGCCTTGCGCGCGTCCGCCATTGTAGTCCAACTCTGTGCTAGTCAATAAGCTCCTTCATCCCTACTCAGTGGCCTACTGGTTAGTGTCCGCCCTGAGATCGGTAGGTTGTGAGTTCAAACCTCGGAAGTGAAGTGAATTATATTTATATAGCGCTTTTTCTCTAGTGACTCAAAGCGCTTTACATAGTGAAACCCAATATCTAATTTTTACATTTAAAGCAGTGTTGGTGGCACTGGGAGCAGGTGGGTAAAGTGTCTTGCTCAAGGACACAACAGCAGTGACTAGGATGGTGGAAGCGGGGATTGAACCTGCAACCCTCAAGTTGCTGGCACGGCTGCTCTACCAACCGAGCTATACCGCCCCGGCAGAGTCATACCAAAGACTATAAAAATGGGAGCCATTACCTCCCTGCTTTGCACTCAGCATCAAGCGTTGGAATTAGGGGTTGAATCACCAAAAATGATTCCCGGGCGTGGCCACTGCTGCTGCTCACTGCTCCCCTCACCTCCCAGGCGAGGGGAGCAGAGGACAAATGTTACCACACCTAAAGTGTGTGTGTGAGACAATCATTGGTACTTTAACTTTAACTTCATGTACACATATCCTCCACTATTGCCATTCCAAGCACAAAGTAGCACAAAGTTCAAACATCTGTCAGGAGACTTTGTATGAAAACTTAAAAACTGCGACAACGATAGCGTAGAGAAGATAACATCAAAGTGGAGGCATGTAGATAAGACCGCTCACAAAACAGTGCATTCTGAAGAGAAACATTTTCTAAATGTTACAGAGACCACAAAGAAGTGTTTTAAATGTAGAAAAAAAATCGACGACCCCTTTTAATTTTCAAACATAAAAATATCAAACTCAACTAATATATCTAATATCAAAACTTCTAGTAGTTATTGGAGACTAGATAAAACCAAAGTAATCAGAGCGGGCTGTTCAGTATCGTAGCTGCCAGGCAGCATTACTATATTGGATGAAAAGAACGAGCAATGAAAATATTCCATTTATAATTAATGATTCCTACTTTGCGGAAATTAGTTTATTGCAGTCATGTCCGTCGCTAATTAATAGTGATACACAAAAGATTATTTTATTGTTTTTTTATTTTCACCATTAATTCTGCTTTGGCTGTAGTTGTATTCATTATCATTATTGTTGTGTCAAATCTTCACTAATTCTGTAAACTCTTTGAATTGTTTCCTTTCTGCCAACCAGAGGGACCCATCAAACTGTTCTGTAGGTTCTGTGTTTTTTTTTGTTGTAATCTTTTATCTTTTATCCCTTTGCTTCTGTCCCTCCCCCTTTCCTACAAGCTTTGAAGTCGGTATTTTCTTTCTGGCTATCAACTGGTTTGAGCACTATCAGGAGTCACATGCTTTAAAAAACAGGGATGTCCAAACATTTTTCACTAAGGGCCACACACTAATGAAAATCAGTGAATGCTGGGTATTTTGGTATAGTCACTTTCAAAACAAGTAGATTATATATATATATATATATATATATGTATGTATGTATGTATATATGTGTATATATATATGTGTGTATATGTATGTATATATCTATATGTGTATATATGTTTATGTGTATATATGTATATATATATATATAATTTATATATACAGTATATATATATTATATATATATTTTTTATTTTAAATCGCATCCTTGTGTTACTTACTAGCTTCAACATTTTCAACTTTTTCTCGTAAAATTTTGCTCCTGTTTGCTCTTTTGTTTGACTTTTTAATTTATTTAAAAAATATTCACTATGTCAATGTGCCACTGACAATTAAAAAATTAGCCCCGGGTCAAACTTTGGACACCCCTGCTTCAAAATGTGTGGGACTTTTAATAGTTCGATCAAATTCTAATAGATGTCCAAACATACATATTTGGGAGCAGAAAAAAAAATACCACGTTTCAAACATTCTGCATGATTTCACCTTCCGTCTTGGTAGAGTATTGTGTGATGTTCTGTTTTGTGTGTTGCCATGTCTCAAAAAGTGTGGATTGCATGCACAAAACACCGCTCCCTATATTACCTGGCCTGCTCCGCCCACCTGAAATGTCAGCATTGATGGATCCGCTGGAGAGTCAATAAAGCCTCCTAATCTCTCCCACAAGAGAGCCCGCATAATGCATGATTTACAGAGTGATCCTTGGATGCTTTCAATGTGGTCCGAGAAAGAAAATGACCGTGTGTTTGCAGCTGTAGCCCACGTCACACCCCGTATGAAAATAATAGTCTTGCTTAATCCTGTTTATTACTCAGAGGATGCTTATCTTGTCAAATGTGAACAGTTTTTGTCACCACTCCCTGATACATGGTCCCTATTCCCCCGATTGTCGCCGCACGGGTGTGAGTGTGCACATTCCAGCATTAGAAAGCGGCTTTATTGACTTCTCCATTTCCTCTCCAGCTGTTAAAATCAAGAAACCCATCAAAACAAAGTTCCGCATGCCAGTCTTCAACTGGGTTGCACTGAAACCCAACCAGATCAACGGGACAGTCTTCAATGAGATCGACGATGAAAGGATACTCGAGGTGACCATCTTTATGCCCCTTTTCTGGCCTCACCCATCTGATTTGTTTGCTGGAATCTTAGGACCTGAATGTGGATGAGTTCGAGGAGATGTTCAAGACGAAAGCCCAGGGCCAGTCGATGGAGTTCACCATGAGCAAGCAGGTCATTCAGAAAGGACCGAACAAGGTGACGCTGCTGGACTCCAACCGGGCGAAGAACCTGGCTATCACGCTGAGGAAAGTGGGCAAGACGCCAGAGGAGATCTGCAAGGCCATTCAGTTGTAAGTCAATGCAGTACAGCAGTGGTTCTCAACCTTTTCTCAGTGATGTACCCCCTAATTCAAGTACCCCCTAATCAGAGCAAAGCATTTTTGGTTGAAAAAAAGAGATAAAGAAGTAAAATACAGCACTATGTCATCACTTTCTGATTTATTCAATTGTCCAACAGTGCAAAATATTGCTTATTTGTAGTGGTTTTTCTTCAACTATTTGGAAAAATATATATAAAAATAACTAAAAACTTCTTGAAAAATAAACAAGTGATTTAATTATAAATAAAGCTCATTTATTGAACTATTTGGAAAAAAATATATACAAAAAACAAAAAACTTGTTGAAAATCAAACAAGTGATTCAATTATAAATAAAGCTCATTTGTAGTGGTCTTTCTTCAACTATTTGGAAAAAAATATTAAAAGATAACTAAAAACTTGTTGAAAAATAAACAAGTGATTTAATTATAAATAAAGCTCATTTGTAGTGGTCTTTCTTCAACTATTTGGAAAAAAATATACAAAAATAACTAAAAACTTATTTAATTATAAATAAAGCTCATTTGTAGTGGTCTTTTTTGAACTATTTGGAAAAAAACAAAAAAAAACAAAAAACTTGTTGAAAAATAAACAAGTGATTTAATTATAAATAAAGCTCATTTGTAGTGGTCTTTTTTGAACTATTTGGAAAAAAAGATATAAAAAACAAAACAAAAAACTTGTTGAAAATCAAACAAGTGATTCAATTACAAATAACGCTCATTTATAGTGGTCTTTTTTCAACTATTTGGAAAAAAAGATATAAAAAAACTAAAAACTTGTTGAAAATCAGACAAGTGATTTAATTATAAATAAAGCTCATTTGTAGTGGTCTTTTTTGAACTATTTGGAAAAAAAGATATAAAAAAACAACAAAAAACTTGTTGAAAATCAAACAAGTGATTCAATTATAAATAAAGCTAATTTGTAGTGGCCTTTTTTGAACTATTTGGAAAAAAAGATATAAAAATAACTAAAAACTTGTTGAAAAATAAACAAGTGATTCAATTATAAATAAAGCTCATTTGTAGTGGTCTTTCTTCAACTATTTGGAAAAAAAATTATAAAAATAACTAAAAACTTGTTGAAAAATAAACAAGTGATTTAATAATAAATAAAGCTCATTTGTAGTGGTCTTTTTTGAACTATTTGGAAAAAAAGATATAAAAAAAACAAAAAACTTCTTGAAAAATAAACAAGTGATTTAATTATAAATAAAGCTCATTTATAGTGGTCTTTTTTTAACTATTTGGAAAAAAAGATATATAAAAAAGCTAAAAACTTGTTAAAAATCAAAGAAGGGATTCAATTATAAATAAAGATTTTTACACATAGAAGTAATCATCAACTTAAAGTGCCCTCTTTGGGGATTGTAATAGAGATCCATCTGGATTCATCAACTTAATTCTAAATATTTCTTAACAAAAAAATACATCTTTAACATCAATATTTATGGAACATGTCCACAAAAAAATGTAGCTGTCAACACTGAATATTGCATTGTTGCATTTCTTTTCACAGTTTATGAACTTACATTCGTATTTTGTTGAAGTATTATTCAATAAATATATTTATAAAGGAGTTTTGAATTGTTGCTATTTTTAGAATATTTAAAAAAATCTCCCGTACCCCTTGGCATACCTTCAAGTACCCCCAGGGGTCCGCGTACCCCCATTTGAGAACCACTGATCTAATCTAAAGGAGGATTTTTGAAAACGTTTTTAGAAAAAGGACTCCCAGGCAACATGGAAGTTTTCGCTGTAAATGAATGCAAGATGATTCCTCCTCTCAGGATCGACCTGCGGACCCTGCCGGTGGACTTCGTCGAGTGCCTCATGCGCTTCCAGCCCACGGAGAACGAGGTGAAAACAATGCGTCAGTTCGAGAAGGAGCGTAAGCCAGTGGAGAGCCTGACGGACGAGGACCGCTTCATGATGCAGTTCAGTAAGATCGAGCGGCTCATGCAGAAGATGACTATCATGGCCTTCATTGGGAACTTCACAGAGAGTTTGCAGATGTTAACGCCGGTTGGTTTGTTTTGTTAGACCCCAGACGTGGGCTTCATGAACTTACACCGAATGTACTTACTTTCATTTTCTGACAGCAACTTCATGCAGTCATCGCTGCATCCGTGTCCATCAAGTCGTCACAGAAGCTGAAAAAAATACTAGAGGTACGTGAGCTCCTTGTCTTCAGATGAATGGTTGTTGTGTGCTGCATGAGCTTTATGATAGACCAAAAATAACTTCACTTTTGATGAGTTTATTACCTTTCCTGTGGTGACTGAAACTTTAAAGGCCTACTGAAATTAGATTTTCTTACTTAAACGGGGATAGCAGCTCCATTCTGTGTCATACTTGATCATTTCGCGATATTGCCATATTTTTGCTGAAAGGATTTAGTAGAGAACATAAAGTTCGCATTTTTTGGTCGCTAATAAAAAAGCTTTGACTGTACCGGAAGTAGCAGACGATGTGCACGTGACGTCACGGGTTGTAGGGCTCCTCACATTGTTTACAATCATAGCCACCAGCAGCAGGAGTGATTCGGACCGAGAAAGCGACGATTTCCCCATTAATTTGAGCGAGGATGAAAGATTCCTGGATGAGGAAAGTTAGAGTGAAGCACTAGAAAGAAAACAAAAAAGGCTACGGCAGTGGGAGCGATTCAGATGTTATTAGACACATTTGCTAGGATCATTCTGGAAAATCCCTTATCTGCTTATACTAGTGTTTTAGTGAGATTATATAGTCATACCTGAAAGTCGGAGGGGTGTGGTGACAGCCAGTGTCTCTGATGGACGCCATGGAGGAGCCAAGAAAGTCGCAGCTGCCTCTTTGACAGCCGCAGGAGGACGCAAGCTCCGCTCATGTCTCCGGTAAGAGCCGACGTATTACCACAATTTTCTCACCGAAACCTGCGGTAGAGAAAACATGTTCGCTTGACCGCTCTGTTCCATATTAAAGCTTCACAACAAACAAAGAAACACCGGCTGTGTTTTGGTTGCTAAAGGCAGCCGCAATCCACCGCTTTCCAACAACAGCATTCTTCTTTGACGTCTCTATTATTAATTGAACAATTTGCAAAAGATTCAGCAACACAGATGTCCAAATTACTGTGTAATTATGCGATTAAAGCAGACGACTTTTAGCAGTGAGTGGTGCTCCAACCAATAACATCACAAGCAAGGGTCAACATAAGTGTCATCATTCCGCGACGTTTTCAACAGGACACTTTGCGGGAAATTTGAAATTGCAATTTAGTAAACTAAAGCGGCCGTATTGGCATGTGTTGCAATGTTAATATTTCATCATTGATATATAAACTATCAGACTGCGTGGTCGCTAGTAGTGGCTTTCAGTAGGACTTTAATTCACCAACGTCACCACTACAGGGAAACCAACTATCTCATGTTTATTTCCGTCCTGCAGATTATTTTAGCACTTGGAAACTACATGAACAGCAGCAAAAGGGGCGCAGTCTATGGATTCAAGCTGCAAAGTTTAGACCTGGTGAGTTTTTATTCCAGCACCCATCATTGACAATGCAGTATCTCCCAACATTTTTCTTTTGCTTTGCAGCTGCTGGACACCAAATCGACAGACCGCAAGATAACGTTGTTACACTACATCGCCAACGTGGTGAAGGAGAAATACAGCCAGGTCTGTCTTTTCTACAACGAGCTTCACTACGTGGAGAAAGCTGCTGCAGGTGAGCTTCTTTGGGAAGGAACACGTCCATCACGCTCTCACATAGCCACTGCACTGCAAAAACTGAAATCTAAGTAAGATTAAATATCTCACATTTTGATTGATTGATTGATACTTTTATTAATAGATTGCACAGTACAGTACATATTCCGTACAATTGACCACTAAATGGTAACACCCCAATAAGTTTTTCAACTTGTTTAAGTCGGGGTCCACGTTAATCAATTCATGGCACAAATATATACTATCAACATAATACAGTCATCACACAAGTTAATCATCATAGTATGTACATTGAATTATTTACATTATTTACAATCCCGGAGCTTTGGTTGATATCAGTACTTCAGTCATCAACAATTGCATCAACAGAGAAATGTGGACATTGAAACAGTGTAGGTCTTACTTAGTAGGATATGTACAGCCAGCAGAGAACATAGTGAGTTCACATAGCATAAGAACAAGTATATACATTAGAAGTACATTTGAGTTGTTTATAATCCGGGGAGATGGGATGTGAATGGAGGAGGGTATTAGTAAAGTGTTGAAGTTGCCTGGAGGTGTTGTTTTAGAGCGCTTTTGAAGGAATATAGAGATGCACTTACTTTTATACCTGTTGGGAGTGCATTCCACATTGATGTGGCATAGAAAGAGAATGAGTTAAGACCTTTGTTAGATCGAAATCTGGGTTTAACCTGGTTTGTATAAGGGTGATATTTGCTCATTTTCCGTCTGATAAGATAATTGTTCTCACTAAGCAGATTCTATGTTAATCCATCCATCATCTTCCGCTTATCCGAGGTCGGGTCGCGGGGGCAGCAGCCTAAGCAGGGAAACCCAGACTTCCCTCTCCCCAGCCACTTCGTCTAGCTCTTCCCGGGGGATCCCGAGGCGTTCCCAGGCCAGCCGGGAGACATAGTCTTCCCAACGTGTCCTGGGTCTTCCCCGTGGCCTCCTACCGGTTGGACGTGCCCTAAACACCTCCCTAGGGAGGCGTTCGGGTGGCATCCTGACCAGATGCCCGAACCACCTCATCTGGCTCCTCTCCATGTGGAGGAGCAGCGGCTTTACTTTGAGTTCCTCCCGGATGGCAGAGCTTCTCACCCTATCTCTAAGGGAGAGACCTGGAAACTCATTTGGGCCGCTTGTACCCGTGATCTTATCCTTTCGGTCATGACCCAAAGCTCATGACCATAGGTGAGGATGGGAACGTAGATCGACCGGTAAATTGAGAGCTTTGCCTTCCGGCTCAGCTCCTTCTTCACCACAACGGATCGGTACAACGTCCGCATTACTGAAGACGCCGCACCGATCCGCCTGTCGATCTCACCATCCACTCTTCCCCCACTCGTGAACAAGACTCCTAGGTACTTGAACTCCTCCACTTGGGGCAGGGTCTCCTCCCCAACCCGGAGATGGCACTCTATGTTAATCTTTTACTTGTTTTAAGGGTTTTGGTCCTAAATGATCCCAGTAAGATATTACAGCTTGTTGCTAAAATTTGATGACCTATATTGAGTGAAACATGCTTGAAACTAGAATATCAAGTGTTGCAAAGCTGTGCCATCAACCCTCACAAGTGAAGTGAATTGTATTTATATAGCGCTTTTTCTCTAGTGACTCAAAGCGCTTTACATAGTGAAACCCAATATCTAATTTGTACATTTAAACCAGTGTGGGTGGCACTGGGAGCAGGTGGGTAAGTGTCTTGCCCAAGGACACAACGGCAGTGACTAGGATGGTGGAAGCGGGGATCGAACCTGCAACCCTCAAGTTGCTGGCACGGCCGCTCTACCAACCGAGCTATACCATCCATCCATCCATTTTCTACCGCTTATTACCTTTTGGGGTCGCGGTGGGCGCTGGCGCCTATGTCACCTACAATCGGGCGGAAGGCGGGGTACACCCTGGACAAGTCGCCACCTCATCGCAGGGACAACACAGATAGACAGACAACATTCACACACTAGGGCCAATTTAGTGTTGCCAATCAACCTATCCCCAGGTGCATGTCTTTGGAGGTGGGAGGGGCCTACCCCCAGGTGCATGTCTTTGGAAGTGGGAGGGGCCTATCCCCAGGTGCATGTCTTTGGAGGTGGGAGGGGCCTACCCCCAGGTGCATGTCTTTGGAAGTGGGAGGGGCCTATCCCCAGGTGCATGTCTTTGGAGGTGGGAGGGGCCTATCCCCAGGTGCATGTCTTTGGAGGTGGGAGGGGCCTATCCCCAGGTGCATGTCTTTGGAGGTGGGAGGGGCCTACCCCCAGGTGCATGTCTTTGGAAGTGGGAGGGGCCTATCCCCAGGTGCATGTCTTTGGAGGTGGGAGGGGCCTATCCCCAGGTGCATGTCTTTGGAGGTGGGAGGGGCCTATCCCCAGGTACATGTCTTTGGAGGTGGGAGGGGCCTATCCCCAGGTACATGTCTTTGGAGGTGGGAGGGGTCTATCCCCAGGTGTATGTCTTTGGAGGTGGGAGGAAGCCGGAGTACCCGGAGGGAACCCACGCAGTCACGGGGAGAACATGCAAACTCCACACAGAAAGATCCCGAGCCTGGATTTGAACCCAGAACTGCAGGACCTTCGTATTGTGAGGCAGACGCACTAACCCCTCTGCCACCGTGAAGCCTCCGAGCTATACCGCCTTTACTTTTTCAAAGTAATAATAATAATAATAGTAATAGGGACGGCGTGGCACAGTGGGAGAGTGGGCCAGTCCTAGTACTGACCTCGTCACGTCCGTTGTGTCCTTGAGCAAGACACTTCACCCTTGCTCCTGATGGGTGCTGGTTGGCGCCTTGCATGGCAGCTCCCTCCATCAGTGTGTGTGTGAATGTGGAAGTAGTGTCAAAGCGCTTTGAGTACCTTGAAGGTAGAAAAGCGCTATACAAGTACAACCCATTTATTTAAAATTTCTTATTTCAAGTTTGAAAAAACAATATCATGACTTTGACACAGGGCTTCACGGTGGAAGAGGGGTTAGTGCGTCTGCCTCACAATACGAAGGTCCTGCAGTCCTGGGTTCAAATCCAGGCTCGGGATCTTTCTGTGTGGAGTTTGCATGTTCTCCCCGTGAATGCGTGGGTTCCCTCCGGGTACTCCGGCTTCCTCCCACTTCCAAAGACATGCACCTGGGGATAGGCCCCTCCCACCTCCAAAGACATGCACCTGGGGATAGGCCCCTCCCACCTCCAAAGACATGCACCTGGGGATAGGTTGATTGGCAACACTAAATGGTCCCTAGTGTGTGAATGTTGTCTGTCTATCTGTGTTGGCCCTGTGAGGAGGTGGCGACTTGTCCAGGGTGTACCCCGCCTTCCGCCCGATTGTAGCTGAGATAGGCGCCAGCGCCACCCGCAACCCCGAAAGGGAATAAGCGGTAGAAAATGGATGGATGGATGGACTTTGACACAATTGTGTCTCATAATTAAAACAGATGACAGCCAAATGGACTTTGCCGTTTTATTTTCAATGAAACAATAGAAAATAGGTACTCATATAGTAGTACAGTCAATCAATCAATCAATCAATGTTTACTTATATAGCCCTAAATCACTAGTCGGCACAGTACAGTAAACTGACAGTTAATAGTTAAACATTTAACATTTCAAACAGTTTTGAACAGAAATAGTTCATGCACATTCAGAAAAATTCTTCAAAATTACAATAAAAATACATTTGGCCGGGGGCCGGGCTGCATATATGTGCACTAATTGACTGAAACAGCGGGCACTTGGTGCAATGATGTCATGTTATCGAAGGAAAAATGCATTTTTAGACCATATGATTTGCCTGAGCGGCTAGTAGACCCCGAGAGTAACAAGCTTGCCTTGTTGCCTTTCCATTAAGAACAAAAATGAGTTTTTAGTATAAGTTTGCTGGTGTAAAGAAATGTAATGCTGAGTACATATCATTATGTCAAGATAATGGCACTAGCATTTACTTAATTTAAGAATATTTTTCAGCATATTGAGCAAAAAGGTCTTTTTTTTTCCTACCAAGAAAAGTGCACTTGTTACTGGTGAGAATATACTTATTTTAGGGTGTCTTTGGGTTTGTTAAAGTTAGCTAATTTTAGTTTTTTTTGGAAAGTATCGACAAGCCAAATGTTATTTTTCTATTGGCAGATAATTTTGCTTAAAATACCACAATTTTTTGTAGTTTTTTTCTTGGTTTTGTACACTGACTTTTTGCAGTGTGCACTTTAGGCTATTTGGTCTTTAATATTACTAGGGTTTGATTCTACAAGTTAATAATCAATCTGAAGCCTGCAAGGCTCAAATTTCAATAGTTATTGAACATATATGCAGCGTGTATCTAAGTTGACCTGATCCATGTGGTTGTTACCCTAAAACATCCATCCATCCATCCATCCATCATCTTCCGCTTATCCGAGGTCGGGTCGCGGGGGCAACAGCCTAAGCAGGGAAGCCCAGACTTCCCTCTCCCCAGCCACTTCGTCTAGCTCTTCCCGGGGGATCCCGAGGCGTTCCCAGGCCAGCCGGGAGACATAGTCTTCCCAACGTGTCCTGGGTCTTCCCCGTGGCCTCCTACCAGCTGGACGTGCCCTAAACACCTCCCTAGGGAGGCGTTCGGGTGGCATCCTGACCAGATGCCCGAACCACCTCATCTGGCTCCTCTCCATGTGGAGGAGCAGCGGCTTTACTTTGAGTTCCTCCCGGATGGCAGAGCTTCTCACCCTATCTCTAAGGGAGAGACCCAAACTCATTTGGGCCGCTTGTACCCGTGATCTTATCCTTTTGGTCATGACCCAAAGCTCATGACCATAGGTGAGGATGGGAACGTAGATCGACGGTTAAATTGAGGGCTTTGCCTTCCGGCTCAGCTCCTTCTTCACCACAACGGATCGGTACAACGTCCGCATTACTGAAGACGCCGCACCGATCCGCCTGTCGATCTCACGATCCACTCTTCTCTCACTCGTGAACAAGACTCCTAGGTACTTGAACTCCTCCACTTGGGGCAGGGTCTCCTCCCCAACCCGGAGACGGCATTCCACCCTTTTTTGGGCGAGAACCATGGACTCGGACTTGGAGGTGCTGATTCTCATTCCGGTCGCTTCACACTCGGCTGCGAACCGATCCAGTGAGAGCTGAAGATCCCGGTCAGATGAAGCCATCAGGACCACATCATCTGCAAAAAGCAGAGACCTAATCTTGCGGTCACCAAACCGGAACCCCTCAACGCCTTGACTGCACCTAGAAATTCTGTCCATAAAAGTTATGAACAGAATGGGTGACAAAGGACAGCCTTGGCGGAGTCCAACCCTCACTGGAAATACCCTAAACCAGTGGTTCTCAAACGGGGGTACTTGAAGGTATGCCAAGGGGTACGTGAGATATTTTAAAAATATTGTAAAAATAGCAACAATTGAAAAATCCTTTATAAATATATTTATTGATATAACACTTCAACAAAATATGAATGTAAGTTCATAAACTGAAAAGAAATACAACAATGCAATATTCAGTGTTGACAGCTAGATTTTTTTGTGGACATGTTCCATAAATATTGATGTTAAAGATTTCTTTTTTTGTAAAGAATTTTTTAGAATCCAGACAAATCTCTATTACAATCCCTAAAAAGGACACTTTAAGTTGATGATTACTTCTATGTGTAGAAATCTTTATGTGTAATTGAATCACTTGTTTATTTTTCAACAAGTTTTTAGTAATTTTAAAACTTTTTTCCAAATAGTTCAAGAAAGACCACTAAAAATGAGCAATATTTTGCACTTTTATGCAATTTAATACATCAGAAACTGATGACATAGTGCTGTATTTTACTTCTTGATCTCTTTTTTTCAACAAAAATGCTTTGCTCTGATTAGGGGGTACTTGAATTAATAGAAATGTTCACAGGGGGTACATCACTGAAAAAAGGTTGAGAACCACTGGACTAAACAACCGCATATATAATGTTAAAGCCAGGACTGCGCTCTAATGGTGCTTCAAACGGCTTGTGTTAGATTAGATTAGATTAGATAGTACTTTATTTATTCCATCGGGAGAGTTCCTTCAGGAAAATTAAAATTTTCAGCACAATCCCATTCAAGATCAGACAAACATTACAGGGAGACAGAACAGGATCGCTGACGGGTCTGCCGGCTTCCAGCGCCCCTTACAAAAAAGATGTGATACGGGTAAACAAGGGGGGGAATGGGAGAAAAAAATAGAAGATTAAAATAAAATAAAATAATCGGTCGTAGCCTGGGCCCTGGAGAGGGGGTGCAGACTGAGGCCAAGGGAAAAAACAACTCATAGCCATAGTACACATCCCTCTCACATGCGTGTAAGAGGGAAACATCAAACATCAAAGAAGACAAAGGACATTAAAGACATTAAAGCAGCAGATACAAGCAGACACTTCTACATACAGCTATGAATAAAAAGTAAAAGAAACATATCCACTGTGGTGGCCTCTGCGGTGTTCCATGCCATCGTCTGCTGGGGTGGGGGGAGCATGGCCAGAGACAGGAGCAGACCCAACAAAGCAACCAAGACAGCCGACTCCACTCTCGGCCAGTGTCCAGTCCGCATGGATGAGCGAGGATACGTCCAAGGTGACTGAGGTGTCCGACACCTGCTCACCCAGCCAAGACGCCGCAAAGCCTCTTAGGGTTGCACAATTCATTTAATTTGAATCAGGATTTTGGCTGCCAATATTAAATAAGGGTGAATGTTTGCATTATTAAAAGTTATAAAGCAGGGTGGCGCCGTACATCAAGTCATGCACTTTCACATCTGCGGCTCGTCTTGAAGCCCAGTGAAGCGCATCTTCCCTCCCGTCCATGCCAGAGTCCATTTTGTATGAGCACTGAGCTCAATGACCACGACTGGCATTGGAAAAAAAATTCCCAGGCTGCGTCAGGCTGTCGCCTCATTTGACTTAGTTTCACTTCCATGAAGTCCTCGGCGCGGGTTTAAGACCACTTCGCTTTTTATTATTAAATGGCACAGGTGTGGACGCCTACACAACACTCTGCTCTGCCAGGCATGATGCTAAAATGAGTCCGGGCACTTTTTGACGCTGGCATCTATGAATGCAGGGTATGTGGAAATGTAATTTACACATTGAAGGACGATTATTACATTAAAATAACACTATTTTGTCATTTAATATACAGCACAGGCCAAAAGTTTGGACACACCTCATTGAATGCGTTTTCTTTATTTTCATGACTGTAGTTTATCACTGAAGGCTTCAAAACTATGACTGAACACATGTGGAGTTATGTACTTAACAAAAAAAGGTGAAGTAACTGAAAAAATGTTTTATATATTCTAGATCCTTAGTTCCTTTGCTCTGATTACTGCTTTGCACACGCTTGGCATTCGATGAACTTCTAGAGGTAATGGTTTGGTATTGGTTTTCACTTTGCTTGAGGCTCATTGAGAGAATGCTTTTAGAGCAGGGGCGCTCACACTTTTTCTGCAGGCGAGCTACTTTGCAATTGACCAAGTCGAGGAGATCTACCTCATTCCTATTTATAATTTATATTTATTTATTTATGAAAAAGACATTTAACAAGTTAAATGTGTTTAATGATAATACAAGCATGTTTAACACACATAGATTCCTTTCTTTCACCAAGACAAGAATATAAGTTGGTGTATTACCTGATTCTGATGACTTGCATTGATTGGAATCAGACAGTGATGATGATAACGTCCACATTTTCAAATGCAGGAAGAAAAAAGTCCTCCTTTCTGTCCAATACCACATGAAAGTGGTTGGATTTGGCATCTCATTTGTCCAACTTGCATACTCCTTTTTAAACACTTTGTTATGAGAGTAGCATATGTGTGTGGCCCTTTAATGTCTGGCAGCAGGTGAGTGACGTCAGTGAGTGTGCGGGTGGGCAAGCAAGTGAGAAAGAGTACATTGGCATCAAACTCCGTAGCTTGCTAGCTTGTGCACGCTAGCTTTCTGAGACTCTTATTTTGTTAGCACAGGCAGGATGTAACAGGTCTTTTATGGTGAAGACAGGAAGTGTGCAGTCGCTCTTTAGAGTTTTGACAGTAGGTACGGAGTCTCTAGAAATAAAATGTGTTTCTCTGCGTCCGCCCTGTTAGTGATTTTTTTCTTAAATATGAGCTGGCAGCAGCCAGCGTCATCTCACAAGATCCTCGGGTGCCGAGAATGTCAAACAACTGACAAAAGGGAAGTCTTGGTATGATTGATGATTGCTCATTTTTATGTCTATTTTTTAATGCCTGGCTTGAGATGGACTGACACCCTCCGAGATCGACGTAATGGGCACCCCTGTACTACAGTGTGCAAAGAAGTATTCAAAGGAAAGGGTGGCTATTTTGAAGAAACTAGATTCTAAAACATGTTTTCAGTTACTTCACCTTTTTTTGTGAGTTACATAACTCCACATGTGTTCATTCATAGTTGTCATGCCTTCAGTGACAACCTACAACGTAGATCAGGGGGAGGGAACCTGTGGCTCTTTTGATGACTGCATCTGGCTCTCGGATAAATCTGAGCTGACATTGCTTAACACGATAAGTAACAAATAATTCCACTTGTAATCACAGTGTTCAAAATATAAAACATTCTCATGCATTTTTAATCCATCCATCCGTTTCCTACCGCACCTGTTCAAGAAGTTGCGTTAATGGTAAGAAGTTAACAGTGGCGCAGTGGAAGAGTGGCCGTGCGCAACCCGAGGGTCCCTGGTTCAAATCCCACCTAGTACCAACCTCGTCACGTCCGTTGTGTCCTGAGCAAGACACTTCACCCTTGCTCCTGATGGGTGCTGGTTGGCGCCTTGCATGGCAGCTCCCTCCATCAGTGTGTGAATGTGTGTGTAAATGTGGAAGTAGTGTCAAAGCGCTTTGAGTACCTTGAAGGTAGAAAAGCGCTATACAAGTACAACCCATTTATCATTTTATTTATTTACTTATTATTGGTTAGTGTGGGGCTTGCCCTCCTGGGGGTTCTTCAGACCACCAAGCACCGACATGAGAGCCTGTTTCAGGGTTACAATATTGTTTTATTTTTCAATAAGTCTCTCAGTTGCTTTCCAGCAATTGTATTTCCAGCCCCAACCCATTCTCTCCTCCTGGCTGCTGCTTATAACAGAGCGACAGGTGATTAGATAACAAGGCCCAGGTGGGCCATCTACGCACCTGTCACTGATACATGAGTACATGTAAAATATTAAATAATTAAAATCAATGGTGTCCTGCATTATTGATCTTTGAGGGCTTTAATTGCTAAATTAAGGAACTCTCCTGAAGGAATCCATAAAGTTCTATCTATCCATCTATCTATCCATCTATCTATCTATCTATCTATCTATCTATCTATCTAAATACTGCATATTTCAGTTTTACTATAAAAAACAAAGTTGTCTTTGACAGAAAAGGCATAAAACCTAATTTGTTTTACTTTATATCAACCTAAAGTTGATATAGAGATTTACTGTAAGCATTAAATAAAATAAAAACATAATAATTTGACTTATTTTTAACATTTTAGTGACTGAGACCTTCTATGCTCCCCAGGAGCCCTAAGGATTAAAAAAAAAATCCATATATTTTGTTATGGTTTGAAAATGAAAAATATCAAAATGGCCCCCACATGCTTAAATTTTTCCGTGTACGGCCCTTTGTGGTAAAAGTTTGGACACCCCTGTCCTAAATGATTGGTAAAACGCTCCTAACGTGACTACAGGGCGGAGGACCAACTCTTGAAACGAGTAGACCCTACTTTCCATTCATAGCTATGCATTGTGGTCATTTCTCCTGTAGTACAAACCCCGTTTCCATATGAGTTGGGAAATTGTGTTAGATGTAAATATAAACAGAATACAATGATTTGCAAATCCCTTTCAAGCCATATTCAGTTGAATATGCTACAAAGACAACATATTTCATGTTCAAACTCATAAACTTTACTTTTTTTTTTTGCAAATAATAATTAACTTACAATTTCATGGCTGCAACACGTGCCAAAGTAGTTGGGAAAGGGCATGTTCACCACTGTGTTACATCACCTTTTCTTTTAACAACACTCAATAAACGTTTGGGAACTGAGGAAACTAATTGTTGAAGCTCTGAAAGTGGAATTCTTTCCCATTCTTGTTTTATGTAGAGCTTCAGTCCTTCAACAGTCCGGGGTCTCCTCTGTCCTATTTTACGCTTCATAAATGCGCCACACATTTTCGATGGGAGACAGGTCTGGACTGCAGGCGGGCCAGGAAAGTACCCACACTCTTTTACTACGAAACCACGCTGTTGTAACACGTGGCTTGGCATTGTCTTGCTGAAATAAGCAGGGGTGTCCATGATAACGTTGCTTGGATGACAACATATGTTGCTCCAAAACCTGTATGGACCTTTCAGCATTAATGGTGCCTTCACAGATGTATAAGTTACCTACTATGCCTTGGGCACTAATACACCTCCATACCATCACACATGCTGGCTTTTGAACTTTGCGCCTGTAACAATCCAAATGGTTATTTTCCTCTTTGTTCTGGAGGACACCACATCCACAGTTTCCAAATATAATTGGAAATGTGGACTCGTCAGACCACAGAACACCTTTCCACTTTGCATCAGTCCATCTTAGCTGAGGTCGGGCCCAGGGAAGCCGGCGGTGTTCCTGGGTGTTGTTGATAAATGGGTTTGGCTTTGCATTGTAGAGTTTTAACTTGCACTTACAGATGTAGCGACCAACTGTAGTTACTGGCAGGGGTTTTATGAAGTGTTCCTGAACCCATGTGGTGATATCCTTTATACACTGATGTCGGTTTTTGATGCAGTACCGACTAAGGGATCAAAAATCCGTAATATCATCGCTTACGTGCAGTGATTTCTCCAGATTCTCTGAACCTTTTGATGATTTTACAGACCGTAGATGGTAAAATCCCTAAATTCCTTGCAATAGCTCGTTGAGAAATGTTGTTCTAAAACTGTTCGACAATTTGCTTACAAAGTGGTGACCCTCGCCCCATCTTTGTTTGTGAATTACTTAGCATTTCATGGAAGGTGCTTTTATTACCCAATCATGGCACCCACCTGTTCCCAACTAGCCTGCACACCTGTGGGATGTTCCAAATAAGTGTTTGATGAGCATTCCTCAACTTCATCAGTATTCATTGGCACCTTTCCCAACTTCTTTGTCACATGTTGCTGGCTTTAAATTCTAAAGTTAATGATTATTTGCAACAAAAAAAAAAATGTTTATCAGTTTGAACATGAAATATGTTGTCTTTGTAGCATATTCAACTGAATATGGCTTGAAAAGGATTTGCAAATCATTGTATTCTGTTTATATTTACATCTAACACCATTTCCCAACTCATATGGAAACGGGGTTTGTATCGCCTGCACACTGAAGTCTTCTAATGTTCACAGTGTCGCTGGACAACGTCCTGCTGGATGTGAAGGAGCTGCACAGAGGCATGGAGCTGACCAAGAGAGAGTACAGCATGCACGGCCACAACACCATGCTCAAGGATTTCATCATGCACAACGAGAGCAAGCTGAAAAAGCTGCAGGATGACGCCAAGATCGCACAGGTAAGGCTGCCCGCGCCACCATGATGACAGCAAGCTAAAGTGCGGACACAAACACCAACCAATCGCTTGTCTTTGTTCCAAAGGATGCCTTCGAGGAGGCAGTGAAGTTCTTTGGGGAGAGTTCAAAAACTACGCCGCCGTCCGTCTTCTTTCCTGTGTTTGTACGCTTCGTGAAGGCCTACAGGGTGAGTGTCACTCAAAACCTGCTGCTGGTGTTTTTGCGGCCAAACAAAGAGACTATAAAAGTAGCAGGAACAATTTGGTTTTGAAAAAAACCTCACTTTTGTTTACATTGTTAGCATTAGGGGCAGCACGGCGGTACAGGGGTTAGTGCATGTGCCTCACAATATGAAGGTCCTGAGTAGTCCTGAGTTCAATCCCGGGCTTGGGATCTTTCTGTGTGGAGTTTGCATGTCTCTCCAAAGACATGCACCTGGGGATAGGCCCCTCCCACCTCCAAAGACATGCACCTGGGGATAGGCCCCTCCCACCTCCAAAGACATGCACCTGGGGATAGGCCCCTCCCACCTAAAAAGACATGCACCTGGGGATAGGCCCCTCCCACCTCCAAAGACATGTACCTGGGGGTAGGCCCCTCCCAACTCCAAAGACATGTACCTGGGGATAGGCCCCTCCCACCTAAAAAGACATGCACCTGGGGATAGGCCCCTCCCACCTCCAAAGACATGTACCTGGGGATAGGCCCCTCCCACCTCCAAAGACATGTACCTGGGGATAGGCCCCTCCCACCTCCAAAGACATGCACCTGGGGATAGGCCCCTCCCACCTCCAAAGACATGCACCTGGGGATAGGCCCCTCCCACCTCCAAAGACATGTACCTGGGGGTAGGCCCCTCCCAACTCCAAAGACATGTACCTGGGGATAGGCCCCTCCCACCTAAAAAGACATGCACCTGGGGATAGGCCCCTCCCACCTCCAAAGACATGTACCTGGGGATAGGCCCCTCCCACCTCCAAAGACATGTACCTGGGGATAGGCCCCTCCCACCTCCAAAGACATGCACCTGGGGATAGGCCCCTCCCACCTCCAAAGACATGCACCTGGGGATAGGCCCCTCCCACCTCCAAAGACATGCACCTGGGGATAGGCCCCTCCCACCTCCAAAGACATGCACCTGGGGATAGGCCCCTCCCACCTCCAAAGACATGCACCTGGGGATAGGCCCCTCCCACCTCCAAAGACATGCACCTGGGGATAGGCCCCTCCCACCTAAAAAGACATGTACCTGGGGATAGGCCCCTCCCACCTAAAAAGACATGCACCTGGGGGTAGGCCCCTCCCACCTAAAAAGACATGCACCTGGGGATAGGCCCCTCCCACCTCTAAAGACATGCACCTGGGGGTAGGCCCCTCCCACCTAAAAAGACATGCACCTGGGGGTAGGCCCCTCCCACCTCCAAAGACATGCACCTGGGGGTAGGCCCCTCCCACCTAAAAAGACATGCACCTGGGGATAAGCCCCTCCCACCTCCAAAGACATGCACCTGGGGATAGGCCCCTCCCACCTCCAAAGACATGCACCTGGGGGTAGGCCCCTCCCACCTAAAAAGACATGTACCTGGGGATAGGCCCCTCCCACCTCCAAAGACATGCACCTGGGGGTAGGCCCCTCCCACCTAAAAAGACATGCACCTGGGGATAGGCCCCTCCCACCTCCAAAGACATGCACCTGGGGATAGGCCCCTCCCACTTCCAAAGACATGCACCTGGGGATAGGCCCCTCCCACCTCCAAAGACATGCACCTGGGGATAGGCCCCTCCCACCTCCAAAGACATGCACCTGGGGATAGGCCCCTCCCACCTCCAAAGACATGCACCTGGGGATAGGCCCCTCCCACCTCCAAAGACATGCACCTGGGGATAGGCCCCTCCCACCTCCAAAGACATGCACCTGGGGATAGGTTGATTGGCAACACTAAATGGTCCCTAGTGTGTGAATGTTGTCTGTCTATCTGTGTTGGCCCTGTGATGAGGTGGCGACTTGTCCAGGGTGTACCCCGCCTTCCGCCCAATTGTAGCTGAGATAGGCGCCGGCGCCCCCCGCGACCCCGAAAGGGAATAAGCGGTAGAAAATGGATGGATGGATGGATATTCTACAATTGTTTGGTCCTAAATTAAGCATTCTTATTTGTTCCAATTCTAAATCAATTCCATCCATCCATCCATCCATTTTCTACCGCTTATTCCCTTTCGGGGTCGCTGGCGCCTATCTCAGCTACAATCGGGCGGAAGGCGGGGTACACCCTGGACAAGTCGCCACCTCATCGCAGGGCCAGCACAGATAGACAGACAACACTCACATTCACAATTCATCATTTTCAAAAATAGATTTTTAAATGGTTTGTTTTTACTTTTTTAAACAAAACATTTAAAAAAATATATGTTTTTAGCCCATTTCTCTGCTTACTCGCCATGTTTACACGTGAGCGACAAAAAGCGAAAAAAACGAACCTATTTTGAAAATGTTATAATTACTATACCAAATGGGGCGGTTTAGCTCGGTTGGTAGAGTGGGCCGTGCCAGCAACTTGAGGGTTGCAGGTTCGATTCCCGCTTGTGCCATCCTAGTCACTGCCGTTGTGTCCTTGGGCAAGACACTTTACCCACCTGCTCCCAGTGCCACCCACACTGCTTTAAATGTAACTTAGGTATTGGGTTTCACTATGTAAAGTGCTTTGAGTCACTAGAGAAAAAGCGCTATATAAATAGAATTCACTTCACTTCAAATAATACATTGCGATAATCAGTAAGAATCAAAAATCGTGTTTAAATAAGAAACAATTTTAAACCAAATGTTTTAGAATACGCGCTGTTCAGTATCATGGCCTCAAGCAGCTTTGAATACGATATTGGATCGTGCCGTATCTGCAAGTTGTTGACTTTTGATATCGTTTTGCCGCGTTTGCATTTGTTGTGACCTTCCTTAGCCATCGTAGTTATCTGCCTTTCTTGCTTAGATTACTGAAGGTGATGACGTCACAGAGGGGCAGACAGACTTGAACAACGTTTAAAGTCCTTATCTTTTAAAGCAGGGGTGCCCATTACGTCGATGGCGAGCTACCAGTCGACCGCGGGGGGTGTGTCAGTCCATCTCCAGCCAGGCTTTTAAAAAAAATAGACCTAAAAATGAGTGATCATCAATCTTCACCAAGACGTCACTTAAATGACATTCACGGTACCGGAGGGTCTTGTGAGATGACGCTGGCTGCTGCAAGATCATTATTATGAAAATATGACCGAGAGGAAGGCCAGAAACACTTTTTATTTCAACAGACTCTCGCGCCGTACCTTCCGTCAAAACTCTAAAGGCCGACTGCACATTTCCTATCTTCACAATAAAAGCCCTGCTTCATGCTGCCTGCGCTAACTAAATACAGAGTCTCGGAAAGCTGGCGTGCACATCACTTGTGCACGCCAGCTTTCCGAGACTCTTATTTTGTTAGCGCAGGCAGCATGAAGCAGGGCTTTTATTGTGAAGATAGGAAATGTGCAGTCGGCCTTTAGAGTTTTGACGGAAGGGACGGCGCGAAAGTCTGTTGAAATAAAAAGTGTTTCTGGCCTTCCTCTCTGTCATTTTTTCATAATAATGAACTGGCAGCAGCCAGCGTCATCTCACAAGACCCTCGGGTGCCGTGAATGTCAATCAAGCAAGCTACGGAATTTGCCGCCAATGTTTTTCTTGTAAAGTGTATGGAAGCTGGATGAATTAGATGCCAAAAACCAACCACTTTCATGTGGTATTGTACAGAAAGGACAACTTTTTTTCTCCTCCATTTGAAAATGTGGGCGTTATCATCATTACTGTCTGATTCCAATCAATGCAAGTCATCAGAATCAGGTAATACACCAACTTATATTCTTGTCTTGGTGAAAGAAAGACATCTATATGTGTTACACATGCTTGTATTATCATTAAACACATTTAACTTGTTTACAAAAATGTCTCTTTCATAAATAAATAAATATAAATGATATATATAAATGAGGTAGAACCCCTCGAGTTGGTCCATTGAAAAGTAGCTCGCCTGCAGAAAAAGTGTGGGCACCCCTGATTTAAATTGTTGAACCTCATACAAAATTATCTGCAAGTTGTTGCTTTTTGATATGGTTTTGCATTGGTTGTGACCTTCCTAAGCCATCGTAGTTATCAGCGTTGTTGCTTAGATGACTGAAGGTGATGACATCACAGACAGACTTGAACAACGTTTAAAGTCCTCATCATGTAAAGTGCTGAACCTCATCCAAAAGTCTCCTGTTCTTAAATCCAATGTTTTCTTTTTTCTACTTTCGATAAAAATCAATCGATTGCCTTTTAAAACAATGTTGAATCGCAGCCTGTCTTCTGGAAGGCAAATTTGCTGAGCACAGGTCAAATTAGTTGAATGTTTTAATCGATTTATTTATAAATAGATTTATTGTTCGACTCTTCATAATCACCTTTTTTAATTTTGTTGTTGTTGTGAAAACCACTAATCCTTGGTTGAATATCACAAGAGGACATTATTACATTTATAGTTGCAAACAGCAGAGGGACTTTTAACATTTTTACATGAATGGTGTTACAAAACTACAAACCCCGTTTCCATTTGAGTTGGAAAAATGGTGTTAGATGTAAATATAAACAGAATACAATGATTTGCAAATCCTTTTCAAGCCATATTCAGTTGAATATGCTACAAAGACAACATATTTGATGTTCAAACTCATAAACATTTTTTTTGTTTGCAAATAATCATTAACTTTAGAATTTGATGCCAGCAACACGTGACAAAGAAGTTGGGAAAGGTGGCAATAAATACTGATAAAGTTGAGGAATGCTCATCAAACACTTATTTGGAACATCCCACAGGTGTGCAGGCTAATTGGGAACAGGTGGGTGCCATGATTGGCTATAAAAGCAGCTTCCATGAAATGCTAAGTAATTCACAAACAAAGATGGGGCGAGGGTCACCACTTTATAAACAAATTGTCAAACAGTTTTAGAACAACATTTCTCAACGAGCTATTGCAAGGAATTTAGGGATTTTACCATCTACGGTCCGTAAAATCATCAAAAGGTTCAGAGAATCTGGAGAAATCACAGCACGTAAGCGATGATATTACGAACCTTTGATCACTCAGGCGGTACTGCATCAAAAACCGACATCGGTGTGTAAAGGATATCACCACATGGGCTCAGGAACACTTCAGAAAACCACTGTTAGTAACTACAGTTGGTCGCTACATCTGTAAGTGCAAGTTAAAACTATTCTATGCAAAGCGAAACCCATTTATCAACAACACCCAGGAACGCCGCCGGCTTCGCTGTGCCTGAGCTCATATGAGATGGACTGATCCAAAGTGGAAAGGTGTTCTGTGGTCTGACGAGTCCACATTTCAAATTATATTTGGAAACTGTGGATGTGGTGTCCTCCGGAACAAAGAGGAAAATAACCATCCGGATTGTTATAGGTGCAAAGTTCAAAAGCCAACATCTGAGATGGTATGGGGGTGCATTAGTGCCCAAGGCATGGGTAACTTACACATCTGTGAAGGCACCATTAATGCTGAATGGTCCATACAGGTTTTGGAGCAAGATATGTTGTCTTCCAAGCAACGTTATCATGGACGCCCCTGCTTATTTTAGCAAGACAATGCCAAGCCACGTGTTACAACAGCGTGGCTTTGTAGTAAAAGAGTGCGGGGACTTTCCTGGCCCGCCTGCAGTCCAGACATGTCTCCTATCGAAAATGTGTAGCGCATTATGAAGTTTAAAATACGACAACAAGACCCCGGACAATTTAAGCTGTACATCAAGCAAGAATTGTAAATAATTCCGCTTTCAAAGCTTCAACAATTAGTTTCCTCAGTTCCCAAGCGTTTATTGAGTGTTGTTAAAAGCAAATGTGATGTAACACAGTGGTGAACATACCCTTTCCCAACTACTTTGGCACGTGTTGCAGCCATGAAATTCTAAGTTAATTATTATTTGCAAAAAAAAAAATGTTTATGAGTTTGAACACCAAATATGTTGTCTTTGCAAATCATTGTATTCTGTTTATATTTACATCTAACACAATTTCCCAACTCATATGGAAACAGGGTTTTAGGGTGAAAATGTTCTTTGGACTGAATGGAAAAAATTGTTCCAACGAGTTTTTTCTGTTTCATCTTTTTTCCACAATATTATGTCATGTAAATCGGCCTCCGTATCAAGTTTGTTAAATTTTTCCTAAATGGACTGTACCAAAACATTTAATCTCTCTTCTGTTCACACTGTCAAGATCATCTCCTGTGTTATCGTGACCGTCTGTTTTCTATCAACATTGTGTTCCTGCTGTCTTCCCCAGCAAGCTGAAGAGGACAACGAGCAGAAAAAGAGGCAGCAGCAGATTTTGATGGAGAAGCTTCTGGAACAGGAGGCCATGATGGAAGCAGACCAGAAGGTGAGCCAGTCGTGCCCTACTGCACCTCACCCTGCCCCCCCCCCCCCCCTAGTAGTGGACACATGACCTGGTGCATCTGCTTCTTTCTGCTCTGCACCCTGCTGGCTCACGTCACTACTGCTCAGGATCAGCTGTTGCCCTTCTTAATGGTTTGGTTTAGTGCAGGGGTAGGGAACCTATGGCTCTAGAGCCAGATGTGGCTCTTTTGATGACTGCATCTGGCTCTGGGATAAATCTGAGCTGACATTGCTTAACAGGATAAGTAATGAATAATTCCACTTGTAATCACAGTGTTAAAAATAACGTTCAAAATATAAAACATTCTCATGCTTTTTTATGTTCAAGAAGTTGCATTAATGGTAAGAAGTAATTTATTTATTATTGGTTAGTGTGGGGCTTGTCCTCCTGGGGGTTCTTCAGAGCACCAAGAGCCTGTTTTAGGGTTACAATATTGTTTTATTTTTATTTTTCTGTCAGTTGCTTTCCAGCAATTGTCTTTTTCTGTTTCGTCCTCACTCGCGCTCTGGCTCCAGCCCCAACCCTGTCTCTCCTCCTGGCTGCTGCTTATAACAGAGCGACAGGTGATTAGATAACAAGGCCCAGGTGGGCCGTCTACGTACCTGTCGCTGATTTCGAGGCCGATCCAGGCAACATCCCTTTTTGGCTGCTGGCCCGCAGGCCACGGCCCCTCCACAGTTAGCTTCAGAATAACAATGTTACTACAAAGAATAAAAGACCTATTATACCCTGGAAATGTTGGTTTTACTTAACCCTTGTATTATGTTGGAAAAAATGACATTGATTATGTTGCGGGTCGTTTTGACCCATACTGTGTAAATGCACTCAAGACAGTCAAGAAAACAGGTTAAACCAATAATAATTTTACTTTAAGTTATATAAACATTTAGAAAAGTGACATACAATACATTTTTTATTCCAATTATATTATGTTAAGGGTCAATTTGACCCATTTCAGTTTTTGTGTTGATCAAAGTACTGGTTATCCTTTCTTTTTCTTGCTGAAATCTGGTGACTTTTCCTCATCTAGGGTCATGAACTGGTGTGTAAATCTGGACACTTTGTTGTGTCGTGGAATGTTTGTGCAGAGTTTGTATAAAAAGATGATGTTGCGAGTCATTTTGACCCAGGCGCTTTAATGTAGGTAAATAGCTGTTCAGATCCAAAAATAAACATCTCTCCATGATGTACTTTTTACTTTGATGTACAATTGTTTGTATGTTGATTGTCTCTGAGACCCGGAGCCAGGTGTGTGAAGAGAGGCAACTTTCTCACACTTGTCCTTGTCTCCTCAGATGTCATCCTTCTGGAGCTCATTTTTGGTGAGTTTGTCAAAGAGATGACATGAGAACAGTGACAAGGACAAGTTTGAGAAAGTTCCCTCTCTTCACACACCTGGCTCAGAGGCAATCCAAATACAAACAAAGTAAAACGTACATCAAAGAGAGTTGTTTATTTTTGGCTATTTACCCACATTAAAGTGTCTGGGTCAAAATGACCCGCAACATCATCTTTGTATACAAACTCTGCAAGACATTCCGCTACTCAACAAAGTGTCCAGATTTTACACACCAGTCCATGACCTTAGATGAGGAAAAGTCACCAAATTTCAGCAAGAAAAAGAAAGGATAACCAGTACTATGATCAACACAAAAACTGAAATGGGTCAAATTGACCCTCAACATAATAGAAGGGTTAAAAATGCACGCGTTTAGTTGTGTTCAGTGTTAAAAAAAATATGATATGGCTCTTAGGGAAATACATTTTAAAATATTTGGCTTCTTGGCTCTCTCAGCCAAAAAGGTTCCCGACCCCTGGTTTAGTGTTGTGTAAAACATGCGACACAAATTGAAGTGACGGTGTCTTCTTTTCAGTCTTCGTCGCATAAAAACAAAAGACAGCAACAGGAGCTGATCCAAGAGCTGCGGAAGAAGCAAGTAAAAGACAGCCGCCACGTCTATGAAGGCAAAGATGGCGCCATTGAGGACATCATCACGGGTAAACCTATTTGGACCTGGCTCCATTGGTTACACACACACACACACACACACACACACACACACACACACACACACGTACACACACACACGCGTGTGGGGCGATCTGCATGGAGGCTTCCGAATGAACTAACACCGACTCTATTTTTGGAGAAGCAGATGTTTGAGAAGCAAACATGAAGCTACGAGCTAATCCTGGACACTCTGAGGCGCTTCAAGTGTTGTCGATGTTCTGCTTTGCCGTTGCTTAGCAACACATGGCGGATGCTGCCACTAACTCCAAGGACATTTTACCATCAAAAGAATGGATATTCAATACTCAAACATGCCATTGCATTAGGTACACCTGAACAATGTAAAGATTGATCAGTTTTGATTGACGCTGTCAGAGAAGTAGTCTCATAATAATATTTTGTACCTATTGTGAGATTTTTGTTTTTAAATACATCAACACAACAGATGCATGCTTCGACATGTACTGTAATTTCCGGACTATAAAGCGCACCGGTGTTAAATCTAGATTTTAGAAGAAATAAATACCCTTCCATAGATTAGCCAAACTGGACTATAAGCCACAGATATATACGTTGTGAAAGGAGTTATTTATGCAGAAAAAAATGTGTATTATACTAATTACTTCCAAACTGCAGCTGGACAATTTTGTAATGTTCATATTGTTGTTACTTACCCAGCGTTTGTGGCTTTTAATGCCTCACAATCAAACACTTTTATGTTAAAATACTGAACAGATGTTTACCTTATCCCAATAAACATCTGTTCAGTATTTTAACATAAAAGTGTTCGTTTGTGAGGCATTAAAAGCCACACAATGCAACGGGTCCATCAGACCCACAAACGCTGGCCGAGTAACAACATTATGAACGTTGCACGGAAAATTTCTCTGCCGGTTTCTGCATCCCACAGGGATTCTTCTTTTGTGTTGCTGCACCTGTGGTTCCCACACAAGGTTGCATCATTGTTTGTCAACACTGTCTGCTCTCATTTTCTCGCACATTTGACCCTCCTGATGTTCTGTGTACCTACACTCTGTCCTCCTCCTGTCTAGGCCTGCTGTGTGTGTGTTACACAGAACATCAATTTCCACACTTCTATTAGCATCTTATATGTAATAGAAATGTGCAGAAGGGTGTATGATGTGTGGTCATTAAATATGTGTTCTGATTTATGTTCTTCACAGAAAATGAGCCAAAGTCAGTGAGTTTTAGTTAGAAAAATGAATTACTTGTATCATTTTTCTTTTAGTAAAAAAATGAAAACGGGTCCCACAGACCCAAACCCCATACAAGGGTTAAAATAAAATAAATTACACCAAATGCATTGATTGAATTTAAGTGACCGAACAGCTATAAAATTATAAAATGGTGTTGCTGAATAGACAATGTTTCTAATATTTTTTTATTTCTGACGGTTAAAATATTTTGACACAAAGTCAGTGAGTTTCAGTTGGAAAAATTTATTAATTGTATCATTTTTCTTTTAGTAAAACATGAAAATGAGTCCCACAGACCCAAACACCATACAAGGGGTTAAAAAAAAAATACACCAAATGCATTGATTGAATTTAAGTGACTGAGCAGCTATAAAATTATGGAAGGGTGTTGCTGAATAGACAAAGTTTCTAATATTTTTTATTTCTGATGGTTAAAATATTTTGACACAAAGTCAGTGAGTTTCAGTTGGAAAAATGTATTAATAGTATCATTTTTCTTTTAGTAAAACATATAAACGGGTCCCACAGACCCAAACACCATACAAGGGTTAAAAAAATAAAATAAATTACACCAAATGCATTGATTGATTTAAGTGACCGTGCAGCTATAAAATTATAAAAGGGTGTTGCTGAATAGACAAAGTTTCTAATATTTTTTATTTCTGACAGTTAAAATATTTTGACACTTACAAAGTCAGTGAGTTTCAGTTGGAAAAATTTATTAATTGTATCATTTTTCTTTTAGTAAAACATGAAAACGGGTCCCACAGACCCAAACACCATACAAGGGTTAAAAAAAAAATACACCAAATGCGTTGATTGAATTTAAGTGACCGAGCAGCTATAAAATTAGAAAATGGTGTTGCTGAATAGACAAAGTTTCTAATATTTTTTTATTTCTGACGGTGTAAATATTTTGACACTTACAAAGTCTGTGAGTTTCAGTTGGAAAACTGTATTAATTGTATTATTTTTCTTTTAGTAAAAAATATAAAAGGGTCCGACAGACCCGACCACGCAAGAGAGACTAAACATAGTTTGGGATGAGCTGAAAAATATGCCCAACCACTTTGAACATTCCTATTCTGATTCCATTGCGCAGGTGTACCTACTACTGTATCATATTGTACACTAACACAATCTACATCTTGTATTTGTTGGCGCTGACAGAAGCAGAGAAGATAACGATGCAGTGCTAGTTTAGCATTAACCTGCTATTGCTGACTGACGGTTATTGGCTTTGTGCTAACCGCTGCTTTTCTCACGTTGCCTGTCTTGTCTTGGCTGTTGTGTTTGTTGTCATTGTCGCAGTGCTGAAGACGGTGCCGTTTACCGCCCGCACCGCCAAGCGCGGCTCTCGGTTCTTCTGCGAGCCCGCCCTCAATGAGGAGTACCATTACTAAGCTTGTAGAACGCTCTCTTCTTCCCTTCCAAAAAAAAAAAAAAAGGTTGCTGGAACACGTCGTCCTTCTCTCTCTCTCTCCCCACTTTGTCCTGGAATAATAACTTTGCACGCTTTCTAACTTCTTGTGGGGTTGCCAACACATAAACCACACTTGCCCGAGTGAATGTGTGTTTAATCACCTTTCTCGACCTCCTAAGCATGACCAGGTGTTGGCGTGGGGCCACCTGCATGGAGTTCTGACCCCGCCTTTAACAATCATCATTTCATCATGTAGCTTTTTCCTCAGAGGTGACTTTTCTCTGCTGACTGTACAAGAAAAACTGCTGCTGGCTTTTATAACAGCAAGCTCTGACGTTTAGCTACATGCTGCCATCTAGTGGATGTGAATGGAAAGCCACCCTACAGACATACTAGACCAGGGGTCACCAACACGGGGCCCGCGGGCACCAGGTAGCCCGTAAGGACCTGATGAGTCGCCCGCTGGCCTGTTCTAAAAATAGCTCAAATAGCAGCACTTACCAGTGAGCTACCTCTATTTTTTTAATTGTATTTATTTACTAGCAAGCTGGTCTCGCTTTGCTTGACATTTTTAATTCTAAGAGAGACAAAACTCAAATAGAATTTGAAAATCCAAGAAATTATTTTAAAGACTTGGTCTTCATTTGATTAAATTAATTAATGTATTTTTTTTACTTTGCTTCTTATAACTTTCAGAAAGACAATTTTAGAGAAAAAATACAACCTAAAAAATGATTTTAGAATTTTTAAACACATATACCTTTTTACCTTTTTTAATTCCTTCCTCTTCTTTCCTGACAATTTAAATCAATGTTCAAATATTTTTTATTTTTTTATTATTGTAAAGAATAATATATACATTTTAATCTAATTCTTCATTTTAGCTTCTGTTTTTTCGACAAAGAATATTTGTGAAATATTTCTTCAAACTTATGATGAAAATAAAATAAAAATATTCTGGCACACTAGAAAATCTTTAGAATCAAATTTAAATCTTATTTCAAAGTCTGTTGAATTACTTTTCAAATTTTTGTTCTGGAAAATCTAGAAGAAATAATGATTTGTCTTTGTTAGAAATGTAGCTTGGTCCAATTTGTAATATAATCTAACAAAATGCAACTTGTATTTTAACCTATTTAAAACATGTCATCAAAATTCTAAAATTAATCTTAATCAGGAAAAATGACTAATGATGTTCCATAAAAATTTTTTTAAATTGTTTCAAAAAGATTCGAATTAGATAGTTTTTCTCTTCTTTTTTTCGGTTGAATTTTGAATTTTAGAGTCGAAATTGAAGATAAACTATGTTTCAAAATTGTATCATTTTTTCCCTGTTTTCTCATCTTTTAAACCGTTCAATTAAGTGTTTTTTCATCATTTATTCTCTACAAAAAAAAATGTACGATGGAATGACAGACAGAAATACCCATTTGTTTTATTTATATATATAGATTTATTTATTAAAGGTAAATTGAGCAAATTGGCTATTTCTGGCAATTTATTTAAGTGTGTATCAAACTGGTAGCCCTTGGCATGAATCAGTAGCCAAGAAGTAGCTCTTGCTTTCAAAAAGGTTGGTGACCCCTGTCGTAGACTAACCAGCTAAGGAGAGCGTGTTGACAATCACTTCATTATACTTGTTCATTATGCAATCATTTAATACATTTTCATTAGCTAGAACACCATTCAATTAGATTAGCTAAGTAAAACCATATTAGATGAATAAATAGATAGTACTTTGATTCCTTCAGGAGAGTTCCCTCAGGAAAATTATTAATTCATACTGGCTTAAGATTGACTTAAAATTAATGGTGAAAAGAAACAATTGTCCATAACACATTTGCTACAAGAGAGGAAAAGAAAACCTGAAAATCAGAGCAAACGCTGATTTCGTTAATGTCAAAAGACGAAGACACCAACGAGGGTTGTAGCCATTTGGCACAGTAGTCTGCAGTTGTTATGGTCAAAATACGGTTATAATGCAATTATTATGGTCGTAATGTGGTTATAATGCAGTTAGTATGGTCGTAATGTGCTTATAACCTGGTCTTAATACAGTGCATTTGCAGTTATTATGGTCATAATGTGGTTATAATGCAGTTAGTATGGTCATATTGCAGTTATAACCTGGTCATAATATATATGTTATAATGCGGTAATAATGCATTTATGTCATAATGTGATCATAACAAGGAGTGCAGTGCTAATGCAACGATAATGCAATTATGTTATAATATGATTATAATGTAATTATTTATGGTCACATTTGTGGTTGTAACATGTTTATAATGGAGTTAATAATGTCATAATGCGGTTGTAATGTAGTGGAAACGCGGGGATATGGTCGTAATGTGGTTATAACCTGCTCACAACAGTTACTAGGGTCATGGTGTGGTTATAACGAGGTCATAATGTGGTCATAATGCAGTTACTAGGGGGCATAATGTGGTCATAATGCAGTTACTAAGGGCATAATGTGGTCATAATGCAGTTACTAGGGGGCATAATGTGGTCATAATGCAGTTACTAGGGGGCATAATGTGGTCATAATGCAGTTACTAGGGTCATAATGTGGTCATAATGCAGTTACTAGGGTCATAATGTGGTCATAATGCAGTTACTAGGGTCATAATATGGTTATAACCTGGTCACAATGCAGTTATTAGAGTCACATTGTGGTTATTTTGTGGTTATAACGAGGTCAAAATGCAGTTATTTGGGTCTTAATGTGGTTATAATGAGGTCAAATGTGTTTATATTGTGGTTATAACGAGGCCTAAATGTAGTTATTAGGGTCATAATGTGGTCATAATGTGGTTATAATGAGGTCAAAATGCAGTTATTAGGGTCATAATGTGGTTATATTGTGGTTACAACGAGGCCGAAATGCAGTTATTAGGGTCATTATGTGGTTATAACGAGGTCAGAATGTGGTTATAAGGAGGTCAGAATGCAGTTATTAGGTTCATGTGGTTATATTGTTGTTATTACGAGGTAAAAATGCCGTTATTAGGGTCAATGTGGTCATAATGTGGTTATAATGAGGTCATAATGCAGTCATTAGGGTCATAATGTGGTTATAATGAGGTCAAAATGCAGTTATTAGGGTCATAATTTGTTTATATTGTGGTTATATTGTGGTTACAACGAGGCCTAAATGCAGTTACTAGGGTCATAATGTGGTTATAACCTGGTCACAATGCGGTTATTAGAGTCACATTGTGGTTATTTTGTGGTTATAACGAGGTCAAAATGCAGTTATTAGGGTCTTAATGTGGTTATAATGAGGTCAAATGTGTTTATATTGTGGTTATAACGAGGCCTAAATGTAGTTATTAGGGTCATAATGTGGTCATAATGTGGTTATAATGTGGTTATAATGAGGTCAAAATGCAGTTATTAGGGTCATAATGTGGTTATAATGAGGTCAAAATGCAGTCATTAGGGTCATAATGTGGTTATAATGAGGTCAAAATGCAGTTATTAGGGTCATAATGTGGTTATAATGAGGTTACAACGAGGCCGAAATGCAGTTATTAGGGTCATTATGTGGTTATAACGAGGTCATAATGTGGTTATAACGAGGTCAGAATGTGGTTATAAGGAGGTCAGAATGCAGTTATTAGGTTCATGTGGTTATATTGTTGTTATTACGAGGTAAAAATGCCGTTATTAGGGTCAATGTGGTCATAATGCAGTCATTAGGGTCATAATGTGGTTATAATGAGGTCAAAATGCAGTTATTAGGGTCATAATGTGGTTATTTTGTGGTTATATTGTGGTTACAACGAGGCCTAAATGCAGTTACTAGGGTCATAATGTGGCCATAATGCAGTTGTGGTCATAATGCGGTTATTAGGGTCACATTGTGGTTATTTTGTGGTTATAACGAGGTCAAAATGCAGTTATTTGGGTCTTAATGTGGTTATAATGCAGTTATTAGGGTCTTAATGTGTTTATATTATCGTTATATTGTGGTTACAACGAGGCCTAAATGCAGTTACTAGGGTCATAATGTGGCCATAATGCAGTTGTGGTCATAATGCGGTTATTAGGGTCACATTGTGGTTATTTTGTGGTTATAACGAGGTCAAAATGCAGTTATTTGGGTCTTAATGTGGTTATAATGCAGTTATTAGGGTCTTAATGTGTTTATATTATCGTTATATTGTGGTTACAACGAGGTCTAAATGCAGTTACTAGGGTCATAATGTGGTCATAATGCAGTTATTAGGGTCATAATGTGGTCATAATGCAGTTATTAGGGTCACATTGTGGTTATTTTGTGGTTATAACGAGGTCAAAATGCAGTTATTAGGGTCTTAATGTGGTCATAATGTGGTTATAATGTGGTCAAAATGCAGTTATTAGGGTCATAATGTGGTTATAATGAGGTCTTAATGTGGTTAAATTATAACGAGGTCAAAATGCAGTTATTAGGGTCATAATGTGGTTATATTGTGGTTATAACGAGGTCATATTGTGGTTATAAGGAGGTCAGGATGCAGTTATTAGGGTCATATTGTTATTACGAGGTCAAAATGCAGTTATTAGGGTCATAATGTGGTTATATTGTGGTTATAACGAAGTCATAATGCGGTCATAATGTGGCTATAACAAGGTCAAAATGCCGTTATAAGGGTCACAGTGTCGTTATATTGTGGTTATAATGAGGTCATAATGCGGTTATTAGGGTCACAATGTGGTTATATTGTGGACATAATGTGGTCATAATGAGGTCAAAATGCAGTATTAGGGTCATAATGTGGTTATAACGAAGTCATAATGCGGTCATAATGTGGCTATAACGAGGTCAAAATGCAGTTATAAGGGTCACAGTGTCGTTATATTGTGGTTATAATGAGGTCATATTGTGGTTATAATGAGGTCATATTGTGGTTATAATGAGGTCATATTGTGGTTATAAGGAGGTCAGGATGCAGTTATTAGGGTCATGTGGTTATATTGTTATTACGAGGTCAAAATGCTGTTATTAGGGTCATAATGTGGTTATATTGTGGTTATAACGAAGTCATAATGTGGTCATAATGTGGTTATAACGAGGTCAAAATGCAGTTATTAGGGTCATAATATGGTAATATTGTGGTTATAACGAGGTCATAACGTGATTATAACCAAGTTATAATGCAGGTGTATAATGTGGTGAGAATGCACACACATGGTGTCATGTTGTCATGGTAACAGTCTGTGTCGGCCACCATGACAACATGGGATCACATGAATCACATGATCACATGAATGATGTCACATTGAAACATGTGACTAGAAATGAAAACAGGAATATGAAGTTATGTCAGAATTATCTTAAATATTTGTATCAGGTGTGTTTGCCAAATGATTCTTATTCCTGACATTTACTAACAAATAATCGTTCGCAACCTCTAAATCATTTGAATCAATTCTAAATGATAAAAGGTCCTAGATTATTTTAATCAACTGTAAATTAATTTTATGCCTAAATCATGGAAAAAAAGCATATTATTGAATATGAACCTCAACCTGTTTTGTTCAAATGTAAAAAAAAAAGCTAGGAAATATCACCTCGTAGTCAATAAAGCCAGAGTCAAAATAATAGTTGGAAAAATAGTATGTTGAAATAAAGATGCATCTTTAGACCGACATTAATGACAAATATTACAAGACTTTTTTTTCACAGTTTTGCATCCTCTTTTACTAACTTGATGACTGAGATGATAATTCACTACTTGATGTTTTATTGCACATGTTGCATGCTGACTACTTGTCTGTTTTCCTGCTGTGTGTGTGTGTGTGTGTGTTACTTACACACACCTGCATGCAAGTTTGAGCTGTGATTCTTTGCATGAGTGCATGTTGTGTGGACTCCATGACAGACAGCTGGTAGCCTCTCTGCAAAACAACAACAACAACAACAAGTCATCCTCCTTGCTTTTTGCGGCCCTCTCGCACGCTTAGCGCCCCCTGCCTGTGCAGAGCCGCCGTGCAAATGTTCCCTCGGTAACGTCCCTTCTCTTTGTCCAGCCCTAAAGAGGAGTAACATTAAGTAACATTCCCCAATGTCTCCTCTGGTAGGACCCCAGTAGTGCTGCAAGTGTCCCCCACCTGGCAAGCAATCTTACTTCTTTGTCCTGATTTGACGCTAAACAGCCAACCCTCTTGGAAAACAACAACTGTAAGGATGCACTTTAGAGAAGTCAGTGTACAGCTTGCACTATCAACAAAAAGCTATACAAGCCTTTCAATGAACGGCAGCACTCACCTGTGTCGATACTAGCGATACATACCTAATGTATTGCAGCAACAGGATGTTATTTGGCATATAGAATATAATACAATTTTACAAATATTTAATTTAGCTGCTAACGTGCGCTAACATGGATCATTTCCAGTTTTCAAAACGATTCACTTATTTGCTATTTACCTCTTAATAACTGATTAAATAAAACATCCTGTTGTTTTTGTTCTTTGCATTAGTTGTGGGTGATACCACAAAATGGGTATTAGTCTGATACCAAGTAGTTACAGTATTGGCGTATCAATACTGACACTTTAAATGTTCCAGATCATTGAATGATCCCAATAATAATCAGACAAAAACACAGAATATCAAATATTACCATATTTCCTACTAAAAGTGCTGATTTAAATCCCTATTTCCTAGGTTTGTAAATCATAAAAATGTGTTTTTGATCATAATATCAATCTCATGACCACTTGGTTATTGTCAATATTTGTATCCATCCGTCCACCTTTGTTTATTACATTCAGAAGCTCAAGTTTAGCATTTCTTCTTACAGTTTGTAGTGTAGCATGTGTAGCTGTTCCTCGTCCTCCAGTGATAATGATAGCTTTAAAACATTTTGTTTATTTGGCGCCATGGAGGCGAGATTAACGAAAGTGTTCACAGCGCTTCACATTTTGTGTCACAGCCCTAATAAATGTGTGTGTGTCCTCAAAAGTCTACAAACAATACCCCATAATAATGAAAACATTTTTTGAGAAATTTTAGCAACTTTATTCAATATAAAAGACGAAGAAATCACATGTACATGTCCTCAAAATTCTACACACAATACCCCATAATGACAATAGGATTTTTATTTGTATTTATTTATATTATATCACAATTATTAAATATAAAAAAAAAAGAAATCACATGTACATAAGACTCCAGAAAACACAGAGATGTTCTACCTCATTCATTTGTTTTTGTCCTCAAAATTATGCACATAATACCCCATAATGACAATGTTTTTTTGTTTTTTTTTTAAATTTCAGCAAATGTATTAAATATATAAAAAAAGAAGAAATCACATTTACATAAGGAATACATTTGTTTTCGTTGTAAAAATTCTACAAATAATACCGCATAATGACAATGGGAATTTTTTTTATTTTTATTATAGCAAATGTAATAAATATAAATAAATAAGAATTCAAATGTACATAAACATTACATTTGTTTTTGTCCTCAACATTCTACACATAATACCCCATAATGACAATGTGAACATTTTTTTTTAGATTTTAGCAAATGTATTAAATATTAAAAAAAAGGAAGAAATCACTTGTACAAAAGGAATACATTTGTTTTCGTCCTAAAAAATTCTACAAACAATACCCCATAATGACAAAGGCAAATTGTTTTGTTTTTAATTTTAGCAAATATAACAAACTTGAGAACTAAAATGTACATAAACATGACATTTGTTTTTGTCCTTAACATTCTATACACAAACCCCATAAATACGATGGGAAATTTTTTTTCGGGGGGATTTTTAGCAAATGTATTAAATATAAAAAATGAAGAACTCACATGAACATAAGGAATACATTTGTTTTTGTCCAGAATTCTACAAACAATACCCCATAATGACAAAGGGAAAACTGTGAAATTTTAGCAAATGTATTAAATATAAAAAATGAACTCACGTGTACACAAGGAATACAATTCTTTGTCCTCAAAATTCTACAAATAATGACAATGAGGAAGACATTTTTTTAGAAATTTTAGCAAATGTATTAAATATAAAAAACGAAGAAATCACATGTACATAAGGAATTTGTTGTTGTCCTCAAAACTCTACAAAAAATACCCCATAAGAAAAATGGGATTTTTAAAAAAAAATTTAAAGAAATTTTAGCAAATGTAAGTATACAAAAACAAAGAAATCAAATCTGCATGAGGAATACATTTGTTTTTGTCTTCAAAATTGTTCAAACAATACCACATAATGAAAATGGGAACATTTTTTTATTTTTATTGTAGCAGATGTATTAAATATAAAAAAAACGAAGAAATCACATGTACATAAGGAATACATCTGTTTTTGCCCTCAAAACAACCCATAATGACAATGGTAAAATATATATATTTATTTTAGCAAATGTATTAAATATAAAAAACGAAGAAATCACATGTACATAAGGAATTTGTTGTTGTCCTCAAAATTCTACAAAAAATACCCCTTAAGGACAATGGGATTTTTTATTTATTTATTTTTTTTTAGAAATTTTAGCAAATATAAGTATACAAAAACAAAGAAATCAAATGTGCATGAGGAATACATTTTTTTTTGTCTTCAAAATTGTACAAACAATACCACATAATGAAAATGGGAACATTTTTTATATTTATTGTAGCAGATGTATTAAATATAAAAAAAACGAAGAAATCACATGTACATAAGGAATACATCTGTTTTTGCCCTCAAAATAACCCATAATGACAATGGTAAAATATATTTGAGTAAATGTATTCAATATAAAAAAAACGAAGAAATCATACGTACATAATAAGGAAGACGTTTGTTTTTGTCCTCAAAATTCTACAAACAATACCCCATAACGACAAAGGGAAATTGTTTTATTTTTACTTTCAGCAAATTTACTAAATACATACAATGAAGAAATCACATGTACAAAAGGAATACACTTGTTTTTGTCCTCAAAATTCTACAAACAATACCCCATAATGACAATGGGAATTTTTTATTTTTTTTATTTTAGCAAATGTATTAAATCTAAAAAAATGAAGAAATGACATGTAAATAAGGAATATATTTGTTTTCGTTCTCAATTCTACAAACATTATCCCATTATGACAATAGGAAACCTTTTTTTTTTTTTTTTTTTAGAAATGTTTGCATATGTATCAAATATAAAAAAACGAAGAAATCACATCTACATTAGGAATAAATGTGTCTTTGTCCTCAAAATTCTACAAACAATACCTCATAATGACAATGGGAAAAATATTTTTTAATTTTAGCAAATTTATTGAATATACATTAAAAAAAGAAATCACTTCTACATAAGGAATGCATGTTTCTGTCCTCAAAATTCTGAAAACAATACCCCATAAGGACAAAGGGAAATTGTTTTATTTTTAATTTTAGAAAATGTATTAAATATAAAAAAATTAAGAAATCACATACATAATGAATACATTTGTTTTTGTCCTCAAAATTCTACAAACAATACCCCATAATGACAATGGGAAACATTTATAATTTTTAATTTTAGCAAATTTATTAAATACACACAAAAAAAAGAAATCACGTGTACATAAGGAATACATTTGTTTTTGTGCTCAAAATTCTACACACAATACCCTATAATGACAAAGGGAAATTGTTTTATTTTTAATTATAGCAAATGTATTAAATATAAAACATGAAAGAAATCACATATACTTAATGAATACATGTGTTTTTGTCCTCAAAATTCTACAAACAATATCCCATGACAATGGTAAAACTTTACATTTTTAAATTTTAGCAAATAAAAAGAAAAGAAATCACATGTACATAAGGAATACATGTTTTTGTCCTCAAAATTCTACAAACAATACCCCATAGTGACAGTGAGAACATTTTTAATTATAGCAAATTTATTAAATATACAAAAAAAAAGAAATCACATGTACATAAGGAATACATTTGTTTTTGTCCTCAAAATTCTACACACAATACCCTATAATGACAAAGGGAAATTTTTTTATTTTTAATTATAGCAAAATTATTAAATATAACACATGAAGAAATCACATATACTTAATGAATACATTTGTTTTTGTCCTCAAAATTCTACAAACAATATCCCATAATGACAATGGGAAAACTTTACATTTTTAAATTTTAGCAAATAAAAAGAAAAGAAATCACATGTACATAAGGAATACATGTTTTTGTCCTCAAAATTCTACAAACAATACCCCATAGTGACAGTGAGAACATTTTTAATTTTAGCAAATTTATTAAATATACAAAAAAAAGAAATCACATGTACATAAGGAATACATTTGTTTTTGTCCTCAAAATTCTACACACAATACCCTATAATGACAAAGGGAAATTGTTTTATTTTTAATTATAGCATAATTATTAAATATAAAACATTAAGAAATCACATATACTTAATGAATACATTTGTTTTTGTCCTCAAAATTCTACAAACAATATCCCATAATGACAATGGGAAAAATGTATATTTTTTAATTTTAGCAAATTTGTTAAATACACACACAAAAAAAAGAAATCACATGTACATAAGGAATACATTTGTTTTGTCCTCAAAATTCTACACACAATACCCTATAATGACAGAGGGAAATTGTTTTATTTTTAATCATAGCAAATTTATTATCGTTTTTTTTTAATTATAGCAAATTTATTAAATATAAAACATGAAGAAATCACATATACTTAATGAATACATTTGTTTTTGTCCTCAAAATTCTACAAACAATATCCCATAATGACAATGGTAAAACTTTACATTTTTAAATTTTAGCAAATAAAAAGAAAAGAAATCACATGTACATAAGGAATACATGTTTTTGTCCTCAAAATTCTACAAACAATACCCCATAGTGACAGTGAGAACATTTTTAATTTTAGCAAATTTATTAAATATACAAAAAAAAGAAATCACATGTACATAAGGAATACATTTGTTTTTGTCCTCAAAATTCTACACACAATACCCTATAATGACAAAGGGAAATTGTTTTATTTTTAATTTTAGCAAATGTATTAAATATAAAACATGAAAGAAATCACATATACTTAATGAATACATTTGTTTTTGTC